>NW_016909413.1:67072-148805 GCF_001483705.2 Eufriesea mexicana
GCAGGAAAATGCGAGTGTTGGTTTTATACATGTAGGGGATGCTGCTTCTCGAATATTGCAACTCGCTCGTGGAGTTTCACGGGGTTGTAAGGCCCGTTTACGCAGTAGTCGAGATGCTTTTGTTCCAAAATCGTCAGCAACGTGTACACCACGTGTCGATAGGCATTTATCGCAGAAATAAAAATGACGTGTGCTGCACGTTGGCTAACAGTTCGTTCATTTCTCGAGCTACTGTTCCAGAGTGCACGGCGTTGCATAGTGTCATCGATATCTTGGAAATATTTCAGAATCGACAGAGTATCTCGCGGCGCCAATGTGACTCCTTACGCGTGTTATACTGTAGCACACGGCACCGCAACCGTGAGTTTATTGCTAGCGCAAGTGGTTAACCCTTGGCACTCGAGAGGTGAGCTTCGGTCACCGTTTCATAAAATTTGGAAGATCGATATTAATTAATACATAAATTTAACGTAATGTAACGGTGTGCGAAGTACCGAAGTCAAATACTTCTACGATTCTATTATTATACTATTCTTTATTTACTGCTGAGAAAAGTATCGTCAGCGTTTTAGTAGAGATTCTTTGAATTTCTACTCTTCTCTAGCGAAAAAATCCTCCAGTGCAAAGGGTTAATACAGCTAGGCCTGGTTATGGTTGAACTACAGAGAGTTCTATAGTAGACTGTTTCCTGCGCTGAGTTGATGGTGGGTCCTGGATGATAGTATGGTCGTGGTGATTATCCGGTCTTGGGATTTTTAGGAGAACTCTCTCGTGACTGCTCTGTCGGTGGTTTTATAAGTTTCGTCTGTCTACCGATTGGTTGCGAATAATATTGGAGGTGTGTGCTAGTTTCGACGTCCTGCTGTGGTGGTGAAAGTTTAAATGATTCGGGTCCTTCTGCCTATCTTGAAGGTGATATACTGGTCCTTGTTACGGTTTACCCAAGTGGAGACTAGGTGGTGAAGAGTGTGTACAGGTCAAGGGACGCTGGCAATAGGGATATAAACAGTCCCCCACTTGACATGGGGCATTGCGGTTCTAGGGCTGCAACAATTCCACTCGCACATATTATATTTATATCGTACCAAATAATTTTCATTTATTCTACCTCAATACCATTTATACATGTACGCGATCTTAGAATAGACGGCGTAAACAGTCAGGCGACAGCGTCTCCGACTGTTTACGCCTAAAACACTTGAACCCATCGATGGCGAGGCGATCGGACGAGGGGTGTCGAACCTTCTCGAGCCGAAGGACCGTCAGCAAAATAAAAACCTTTGACGAGGAAAGTCTTCTGGACCACTAGCCCTATCTCCTTATCCTTCCGCTACATACATATAAAATCAACACTCGCACTCTCATAGCGGTGAAGAGAGTGTACTCGCAAGTCAAGGGACGCTGACTGTAGCGCGGCGTAGGCTTGAATTGTAGATCCACGCTGATGGGAGCCTTTGATAATTCTTGCTACCCTTTTCTCAGTCTGTCGAGTCACTTACGAGACACTGAGCACTTAGGTTGTGTAATAAGGCGCAGTTTCTCTTGTATATACACTTTATTACACGTTTCGATGAGTTGCATGATTCGTGTGTGTGGTGTATCGTCTCCGCCTTTGCCGTTTTACGTCTTGTCTTCCGTCTTCCGTTTCTCCCAACTACCGTTTTCATGTCTTATGTCTTCGAGTTCTAGCTAACGTCTTGTGTCTTCGACTTCTCCAAACCGTCTTGTGTTTTCTGTATGACTTCTCCAAACCGTTTTGTGTTTTCTGTGTGACTTCTCCAAACCGTCTGATTCTACGTTTTTGACTTCCGACTGTCGTCTCGTCTTGTCTAGTCTTGGTTTGCGATGATCGGTGGAAAGTGATCGTAGGAGGAGGAAAAAATAGAGTTTTTGATTGGACAAGGAGTTTTAGCAGGATCTTGGATTAGGAGAGGGAAACTGTCAGGGAAGTTTCTCTTTTGGTATTGTTTAGTTTAGTTTTATAGGGATGTCTGGTTAGCGTTTCGGCGGGTCAGTCGCACGTACGTTCCGTCTGTTGGGTCTGATCTCAAGTATTACTGTTCCCAGTTCTTGTCTTGATTTATAACTTGTCGATCCTCAAGAGGAACGGCTAGGCGCGTTTTCCACGTATTATTGCCGTTCCCAACACTGACAATAAGAATATATATATATCTGTTCGTTTGTTATTGTATTTATAATTGCACGTGTCCTTGAATTGATCTTGTATGTCGAATATAGATAATGTTGTATTCCAAATATATCTTTATTTTTGTTACAACTAACAGACGAACTTGCGTGTAACAATATTGCATCCGAGTATGTTCCGTCGTGGAACAAGGAAGACCCGTTACGGTCTTCCAACAGCCAGGTCTTAGAGTCAAACAATTCGGCATCGGAATTTTCCGCTCCATGCCTTCAGCATGTTTGACTGCTTTACCTTTTTTCTTTGACTTCTCGTGTCGCGGAACACGAGAATCCTGGAAATCCCTAATTTAACGAAATTAGGCGACGGCTCTTAAGACTTGGCTGACAATAGGCCTGAGGGCTCCACGTGGTCCGCACACGTTGGAAGCCTCAGGCCCTCGCTAGGGGTAACAAACGGCCGATGGGGTCACCAGCGCGCGGGTGGACCCCAGGTACCCCACCTTGGAGGAGAGGGTTTCCTCCACTATCGTGGTTTTTCGGGGGAACCTTCCCTTTCTCCAAGGTCACGGATTCGCGAACCAAGGGAACGCCCTTGGTCAAAAACAGCCAATCATATTTGGCGAGCTCCCGATTTTTCCTAATGCCGATCTTAGGAAGATCGAGGAGCTCACTTCGGTACGAGCCCTGAGAGACACGGGTTCTCTCCTAACACCTCCGTACGAGCTCTCAAAGACACCGGTTCTTTCTAACCACTTCCATCGAAACATCAGAGACATCGGTTCTCTTGAACCAGTTCTCTTCGAATCAGCAACACGTCACGGTTCTCTTCGAAACGTCGAACGTCGTAGACACGACTGTTTTCTGCTCGTGCAACTTAAACAGTTGCCCAATAATAATTTGGCGGGCAACACGTGTCGTAGTCGTGAGACGACCTTACAACCCGTCGGAGACACGACAGTTTCGATCGCGACGCGACAGAGTACGTACCAGATCAGACCCTTTGTCAAATTTGACTCCGATTTCCTACTAGGAGGAAGACTAACTAGGCATTTGGGATGACGGGCAATATTTATATGTGAATTGGGAAATAAGTGGGGGTTCTTCACAGATCGAAGGTTAAGAAAGGATGATGCAGGGAAGGTCGGAGTTTGAGTGAGCACTAGGGCGATAAGGATGAGTAAAGGATAAAAATGGAAAGTTAGCCGGTCTGGAGTTTCTCTTATGCACATAGGTCAATATTTACAGATGACTAAACAGTCCTCCAACAATAATAATACAATCACGTATTTGCTGTATGTATCGATCACGATATGCAAGTGTCTAACATATTTATGTGCAGCACTGTAGGGACGTGTAATTGATTTTTTCGATATTTGCTTTTATTGCAATTTTTCTTTGCTTTCATTTTTTTCCATTCGACTGGCCATGGTGGATTTACCATTGTGAATGGTCGGTGGAAACATAGCAATACCGGATCCATTTTTGGATTATTAATTTCTCCAATTCCCGCCGTGTCTCTTCAAAGCTTCAGGTATCTTGAATTGAAAATTTCGTGGCGTTTAATTTCCAGGCGAACTGCTGCATTTCGTAGTTTTAAATTTAATTTTAAACTTTCGTTATTTCCGAGCTATTCAGATGGATTCAAATTTATTCGAGCTATATAAAATTCCCGGAGTTATTCGAGTTGTTACACAAGCAACTGAATATTTTGCCTGATTCCGGCGTGTACATCGCGTTGCGTTGATCTCCACGCTGAAATTCGGGAACGGATGACGGGGGGGTCTCGAGGGAGTTCTCCATGGATGATACTTAGCTCGAATTTTCTTTCAAATTATCGATATATTGGACAGCCGAGTATTTCCGATTATATTATCAACAATAAATCAGCAAAATTCGGATCAGAGTGAACATTACAGTCAAAGAAATATTTATTACGTAACTTATTGTAGATAAAGTAATAAGAAATATATGGAGGACTCGTTTTCATGAAAATGTGAATGTCGTAATTAAAGAAATATTCGATTCCGTCATTTGTCATATACAAAATCGCAATTTGATGAGATTGCAAACGTATTTAGGCTATGATTAATTGAAAACAAAATTTGTTAGTCCAATTTCTTTTTTTTTCTTTCAAAATTATCGATATACTGGACAGATTGGTGTTCCTAATTATAATAGTAACAAGTGGGTTTAAGTCTCGTTCTTATGAAAATCAGCAAAATTAAAATCGGCCTAAATATTGCAGTTGAAGAAATATTTATTCCGTTATTTATTCTAGAGAAAATAATAAGAAATATATTCAGAACTAGTTTTCATGAAAACGTGAATTAAAGTAATCTTCTATTCACCCAATTTTAGAATAGAGAAATTTGAAATTTGGTGAACGAGATAGAGGATCATTTTTCAGTAACAATAACAAACATACTTAGGTAACGATTAATTGAAAATAAAATTTGGCAGCTCGAACTTTTTATCAAAATTATGGATATGCTGGACGGACGAGTATTCCTAATTATAATAGTAACGATAAATGGGTTTAAGCTTCGTTCTTATGAAAATCGGCAAATTTGCGATCATCATGAACATTACAGTTGAAGAAGTATTTATTCCGTTATTTATTATAGACGAAAAAATAAAAAATATATTTAGGACTCGTTTTCATGAAAATGTAAATATTGTAATTAAAGAAATCTTTGATTCCGTCATTTATCCTAGAGAAAATAATTAGAAATATATTCAAGACTCGTTTTCATGAAAATGCGAATATTATAGTTAAAGAAATATTCAATTTCGTCATTTACCATAGAGAATATCGAAATTTGGTGAGTGAGATAGAGCAATATTTTTAATAACAATGCCAAATTTAATTGGTTAAATTGCGATTAATTGAAAATAAAATTTCTCTATGGAAATGAGCAAAATTGCGGTAATTGCGAGTATCGTGCTTTAATTTCTAATTTATTGTAACGAATATTTAAATTCGATAATTGAATATCTGTGATAACGATGAGAAAAATATTTCACAGCTACGAAGTTTGAATCAGTGTGAATATTGTAATTGCTATACACTACTCCTTTACTCGTTATATAATAATTAACGCAATTATTTCGTTATTTAGAACGAACCATGTTTCTACGAAGCTTAGTAAAATTGGAATTAATTTGGTCACCGAAATTAAAGAAATATTCGATTCGGTCAGACAGGAAAATTCGACGAGGATGACACTGATCGAGAGCTACGTTGGAAAATTTCTTAAAAGGGATTCGGAGAATTTGTAATAAGCTGACAGACGTAGAAATCCAAGAATTTGATGCAGTCGAGATATCGAGTTATCCCTGAAATGGCGTTCATTTTTATCGGTTTCGCGTTTATATCCGCACGTGGTTGCACCAGGTCCGTAGCTATTACAAAATTTCCCAATGAACCTTTCGGACGGAACAGATTCGACAAATTTTATTTCATCTGAATTTCAAACTATTCGAATGTTTCGAGTGTCTTGAACAACCCTGTCAGGTGTTCCCTGCACATAAATCGTACCCACTACCACCCCTATAGCGTTGTATCAACTATAAAAATTGCATCGAATAAAACGTCTATGCTCGGTCAACAGATATTTGTGTTCATCGATCTGTGTTTATTTTCTTTTATTTTCTTTTATTTTTCTTCTTTTTCCTTTTTTCTATGCCAGGGATCTGTATTCCGTATCACAGGAACGCAAAGTCCTGGTAAAAGCGGTTTCGAAGCTGAACGAGTATAAATTTTAATTAGAAATGGAAACATGTCACGAACTATTCGAAAACGTCATGCTGTTTTCAAAGACACTCTTGTAATACAGCATAGTTATTTTTATGGTGTCTTTTAAGTAATAAATACGAGAATATTTGGAAATTTAATTACACGTGTTTATTTCTAATTAATTAAGTACATTTACGTATTAATTGTTCTTATTAAAATTAATCGATATATGATACGATAAATTTTTGCAACAGATGAAAATATTATTTATTCTTTTGTTTATTTTTCTTTTCTCTTTTTATCAAATTTATTACTGCTGCGTTGTATGATATACACTCGATTATTTGTTGCTGCGAGGGTAGTTGATATTTCCCTTAATTATATATCTGCGCTTCCACGGGTCCAAACAATATACTGTCGGAAATTTCTATTAGAGTCATTACACAAAATATGTGAAATTTAATTCGAGCTTCGCAAAGTTCACCTAATTTACAAAATTATGTTATATTTCTAGTTAAATTCGAAGATTAATTTCCGAATGAAGGAGGAATAGTTTACGTTTATTACATTCAAAAATTTATCTAAAATTTACCTAATAAGCAATGTTAATTATTATAATAATTTGCACAGAGTTAATATAAAATTAATTGAGATACGAGCGAATTTCGTTTTAATCTTAATTTTAGACACATTCAGGATATTTCGTAGAAATACAAAATTGATCGACAATTGCTTCACAAACGAGCAGAAATGAAGACAGGAAAGAAAAATAAGAAACTTTATTCGCATATAAAGATAACTTGTAATAACAACTAATTATTATACCAAAAATATAAGACATTTGTCATAAAAATTACTCGATATCAGCAACAAAAAGTAATAATAGCAACTGTCACAATAATAAACATAAAATTAACCAATAACCCCCCTACATAAAAATTAAATATCCAAATAGGAAAGAAAAAGAAGAATCAGAATTCTATTTATAGATAACGACCAAAAATACAAGACATTTGTCATAAAAATTACACTATACCAGCAACAAAAAGTAATAACAGCAATTGCCACAATAATAAACATAAAATTATCTGATAATCTCCTCGCATACAAAATTAAATATTAAAATAGAAAAGAAAAAGGAGAATCAGAATTTTATTCATAGATAACGACCAAAAATATAAAACATTTGTCATAAAAATTACTCGATATCAGCAACAAAAAGTAATAACAGCAACTGTCACAATAATAAATATAAAATTATCTGATAATCTCCTCGCATACAAAATTAAATATTAAAATAGAAAAGAAAAAGAAGAATCAAAATTCTATTTATAGATAACGACCAAAAATATAAAACATTTGTCATAAAAATTACTCGATATCAGCAACAAAAAGTAATAACAGCAATTGTCACAATAATAAACATAAAATTATCTGATAATCTCCTCGCATGCAAAATTAAATATTAAAATAGAAAAGAAAAAGAAAAATCAGAATTCTATTCATAGATAACGACGAAAAAACACCATTTAAGTAATATAATCGAGTACATAAAATCTGCTATTAAACGCAAAGAATTATCACAATAACGACCAATAAAAAAAATAAATCGAATTAACCGATAACCATTTCCGAAGCGAGGTAAATCTTACAAGAAAGCGGTAGAAAAAGTGGAAGCTGTGCTCGTGTGCTAGAGCAAAAACGGAATTATCAGTCGAACTATATACCGTGGTAATTTAAGAGCAGCAAAAGGCCTGCCAACCTAATTATAATATATCCCCAACAATACAGATAAACCAGTCTCATCTTAACGACGAACCCGAACGATCGAACTGTCGCTACCTTGGACGATGGCCATTTATCGTTACTCACTGGTGAATAGCAAAAAGCGCGAATTAGTAGCAAACCGGCAGTCCGCGAGACTAGTCGATCCGGTTCGTTATAGGAGTAATTGCCATGGAACCGGTCGTGGCTGGCGAAAAATCGCTGCTCTTTTCTTATCACTCGCGTCGTACGGAATCGTTCGTCCCGGCTGTTTATGCGAGTCGACATGCAAATTTCTACGTAATAAATTAAGGTAGCCTACGCGTACCGGTTACACGAGCAATCAGGATCGCAAGGATCAACCTGCGCGCGCGCTGCCTCGAACAGCATTTTCCACGCCGAGCCTGCTCCTCTCCGATGGCTCCGGCGACACGAGAAAATGATGCTCGATATTTTACGTTCGTCCGAGTTTACGATACGGATATGGAGCTCTGTAATGTCAGAAAATACCGTGGATATCATCTCTGCTTCGAGACGAACGCGGGTTTATGATGTGCTGGAACCAGGACCAGCGATTATGGTTTTCCCGGATTAGGTGGCTTCTGGTTCTGGGGGTCTGAGGGGTGTTGGGTTTAAGGGTGTTGTCCTAGGAAAAGTATGAGTAAGTTTCTTTAATGGGCTTCGATTTTACCAGTGATCAGGATGTTTGTGAGTTAGGTGACTTGTTTGTGAGATGGTCTTAGAGGCTGTTGGTTGTGGTGAAGGTTAGACGTGCCTTATCGTCATCCTTGAGGATTATAAAGGAGGATAATTAAGGATTGTAATTCAGTCAGAGACACAGATTGAAAGAGTTAGTGCTGATAGGTGAAACGTTGTTTCCTTAATGTGTTCTAATTATTTGAGTGGTTAGGATTTTTCTGGATTAGATTATTCCTGGATGAGATGGACGTAGAGGTGTTGGGTCTATCAGTGTTGATAGGCCAAGCATTGTTTCTTTACTATGTTTCCATTTTGGAAGTGATTAGGATCTTTGTGAATTAGATCATTTCTGGATGAGATGGTCGCAGAGGTGTTGAGTCTATCAGTGTTGATAGACCAAGCATTGTTTCTTTACTATGCTTCGATTTTGGGAGTGATTGGGGTTCTTGAGGATTGGATGAGTTATAGAGGTGGTGCTAATAGATGAAACGTTATTTCTTCAACATGTTCTAATTATTTTAATAGTTAGGATTTTTGTGGATTAGGTAATTTCTGGATGAGATGGTCGCAGAGGTGTTGAGTCTATCAGTGTTGATAGACCAAGCATTGTTTCTTTACTATGCTTCGATTTTGGGAGTGATTGGGGTTCTTGAGGATTGGATGAGTTATAGAGGTGATGCTAATAGATGAAACATTATTTCCTCGACGTGTTCTAATTATTTGAGTGGTGAGGATTTTTGTGGATTAAATTATTTCTGGATGAAATATGGTTGTAGAGGTGTTGGGTTTATCAGTGTTGATAGGCCAAGCATTGTTTCTTTACTATGTTTCCATTTTGGAAGTGATTAAGATCTTTGTGAATTAGATCATTTCTGGATGAGATGGTCGCAGAGATGTTGAGTCTATCAGTGTTGATAGACCAAGCATTGTTTCTTTACTATGCTTCGATTTTGGGAGTGATTGGGGTTCTTGAGGATTGGCTGAGTTATAGAGGTGCTGCTAAGTGAAACTTTGTTTCCTCAACGTGTTATAGTTATTTGAGTGGTGAGGATTTTTGTGGATTAAATTATTTCTGGATGAAATATGGTTGTAGAGGTGTTGGGTCTATCAGTGTTGATAGGCCAAACATTGCCCCTTTACTATGCTTCGATTTTGGGAGTGATTGGGATTTTTGAGGATTGGCTGAGTTATAGAGGTGCTGCTAAGTGAAACTTTGTTTCCTCAACGTGTTCTAGTTATTTGAGTGGTGAGGATTTTTGTGGATTAAATTATTTCTGGATGAAATGGTCGTAGAGGTGTTGGGTCTATCAGTGTTGATAGACCAAGCATTGTTTCTTTACTATGCTTCGATTTTGGGAGTGATCAGGATTTTTATGAGTTGGGTGACTTCTATATGGGATAGTCAAAGAGGTATTGGGTCTGCCAGTGTTGTTAGGTCAAATATTATTTCTCTGATATGTGCTTCTGTCTGTGAATGATTGGTGTTTATGAATATTGGGTGACTTCTAGTTCACCTGAACTTTACAGTGTTATTTTATCCAAGCATTGTTTCTCCAACGTGTTCCAATTATTCGAATAACTGTGATTTTTGTGCATTAATTGGTCACACAAGTGCTGGATCTATCACTATAGTCAGTCCAAGTATCGTTCCTTTATCATGTGCTTCATTTATGCGAGTGATCGGACGACTCCATTCTAGAATCAGAGATGATCACAGAGTTTCTCTAATTCGAGTGATCAGGATTTTTGCGATTAGAGTAACTTGTAGTCCAAATGGTCTCTATATCGAGATGTTAGATCTAGGGTTGTTAGTGGAAACATCACCTACTAACTTGCAGCTAGTTGAAACAACAGTTCCAATCTTTCATCGATTTAAACTGAGCATCTTCTCTAACTAAATTCGAACTAAATTGCAGCTAAATTTAAAAAGTACATCTTCATTGATATTTCGATTTATTAGATAGGAAAATATTGTCCGAACGTGGAATTGGAATTTTTCTCATATCATCGGATCCTGTCTCATCAACGATTCAACGCTCTCGTGCTGTTTGAAGAAAGAAATACACGATTCGTCTCGTCCATGATTTCCTGCTGGTTACGAGTTCCGTGGAAATCACATGTCGGCCAAATTGGACTCGCCTGTATCTGACTACGTTTGTCAGTAGAACGATATTGGACAAACTTGTGTTCGCGTTCGCCCGCTCGGTAAACTCTTCAGAATTTCCACGGAAAGTCCGATCGTCACGGTAATCCTCGAATGCATCGCCTTTCTATCCGACCACGAACCTCCTTCACTAGCCGAAGCTCCGAAAGGGCTCTCGAAAACCGCGCCTCGAGATATCGAACGATCAGGCTTCTCTGTTCCGACACGGTGTCTCCTTGTCCAATTCCTCCCATTCCTTCCTTCCTGTCTAACCGAGAATCATTTCTTTCCGTTCGCTCTTCTTCGTTAATCATATTTTTGCAAAGTGATTTCCGCCAACGAAGGGATTTAGAGATCTGTCGGAATTCTTCGAGATGCTCACGATCAACCTGTACACTCGATAAACCTAATTTTTTCGTGGATATAAGATAAACCTACGATGGTGGATGAATTATAGGAATATGGTAATTGGGAAATAGAGAAATGCTTTCGAAATATATAATAATATAGCGATAATATAATAATGTAATATTATAATAATAATAATGTAAGATTAATGCTAGATTAATCCTATACTAACAGAGATCTGCGCGTCTAATAAACAACGACTTTTTTAATAACAAAACAGATTTACTTGAACTAAAATATTATGATAATATTATAATATAATTGTGCGAGGTATTGAAATTAAATAATTCTTTGTGTCAGTTATTATACTATTTCTTATTTACTGCTCCAAAAAGTATCGTCCGCTTTGTAAGCAGAAAATCTTCGTACTCCCACTCTCCTTTAGTCAAAAAATCGTTGAGTGCAACGGTTTAATACTGTTTCCTTTGCCAGAGTTTTTCCCGACTCACATCAACAACAATAGCAGTAACAACAACAATAGCAATAACAACAGCAGCAATGCCAAAACAATAACATTGGCAATGATAACTATGACAACACCAATAACAATAGCAGAGGCAGCCAGAATAGCAACGACAACAACAATAGCAGCAACAACGGCAACGACAATAGCAGCAACAATGACAACGACAACGACAATAGCAGAGGCAACGACAACGACAATAGCAGCGACAACGACAACGACAATAGCAGCAACGTCAATGGCAACGACAATAGCAGAGGCAACGACAACGTCAACGACAACGACAATAGCAGCGACAACGACAACGACAATAGCAGCAACGTCAATGACAACCACAATAGCAGCAACATCAATGACAACGACAATAGCAGAGGCAACGACAACGACAATAGCAGCAACGTCAATGACAACGACAATAGCAGCAACGTCAATGACAACGACAATAGCAGAGGCAACGACAACGACAATAGCAGCGGCAACGACAACGACCACGACAATAGCAGCGGCAACGACGACGACGACAATGACTATAGCGGCGACAACGACCACGACAATGACAACGACGACAATAGCAGCAACACCGAAAACAACGACAACGACAACATACTATAGAAATCCTATTTCGAGAATCTTCGTTAATCATATTTTTGCAAAGTGATTTCCGCCAACGAAGGGATTTAGAGATCTGTCGGAATTCTTCGAGATGCTCACGATCAACCTGTACACTCGATAAACCTAATTTTTTCGTGGATATAAGATAAACCTACGATGGTGGATGAATTATAGGAATATGGTAATTGGGAAATAGAGAAATGCTTTCGAAATATATAATAATATAGCGATAATATAATAATGTAATATTATAATAATAATAATGTAAGATTAATGCTAGATTAATCCTATACTAACAGAGATCTGCGCGTCTAATAAACAACGACTTTTTTAATAACAAAACAGATTTACTTGAACTAAAATATTATGATAATATTATAATATAATTGTGCGAGGTATTGAAATTAAATAATTCTTTGTGTCAGTTATTATACTATTTCTTATTTACTGCTCCAAAAAGTATCGTCCGCTTTGTAAGCAGAAAATCTTCGTACTCCCACTCTCCTTTAGTCAAAAAATCGTTGAGTGCAACGGTTTAATACTGTTTCCTTTGCCAGAGTTTTTCCCGACTCACATCAACAACAATAGCAGTAACAACAACAATAGCAATAACAACAGCAGCAATGCCAAAACAATAACATTGGCAATGATAACTATGACAACACCAATAACAATAGCAGAGGCAGCCAGAATAGCAACGACAACAACAATAGCAGCAACAACGGCAACGACAATAGCAGCAACAATGACAACGACAACGACAATAGCAGAGGCAACGACAACGACAATAGCAGCGACAACGACAACGACAATAGCAGCAACGTCAATGGCAACGACAATAGCAGAGGCAACGACAACGTCAACGACAACGACAATAGCAGCGACAACGACAACGACAATAGCAGCAACGTCAATGACAACCACAATAGCAGCAACATCAATGACAACGACAATAGCAGAGGCAACGACAACGACAATAGCAGCAACGTCAATGACAACGACAATAGCAGCAACGTCAATGACAACGACAATAGCAGAGGCAACGACAACGACAATAGCAGCGACAACGACAATAGCAACGACAACGACAATAGCAGCGGCAACGACAACGACCACGACAATAGCAGCGGCAACGACGACGACGACAATGACTATAGCGGCGACAACGACCACGACAATGACAACGACGACAATAGCAGCAACACCGAAAACAACGACAACGACAACATACTATAGAAATCCTATTTCGAGAAACGCTTTTCTTTTTTTTTCTTTTCTTCCCCTTTTTTAAAGTATCCTCAATTTCTTCAAAATATTTCGTTGGAACCCTTGGTGTTTTGTTGACATCCATTTGGAACAGGAAGAATTTGCGAGAAAATATTTTCATATTTTATTTTCATTGTCAACTTCACGTTGTGGAAATTTTAGTAATTATTATCTACTGCTACGCATGGAGACCAAAACTTCGAATTGGTATCTCAGATTGTGAATCTTTTTATTCTCTCATTTGTTCGATCGACGTGTTTATATCGTTTTTCGTTACGTACTGCATATTACGGGGCACGTAGTTGGGTCTAAAAAATTTTTAAATTAATTCCCTGGATCGCGATTTTTTTTTTTTTGCACACAACGCATGAATAGACGTATGAATATTTATAAATTTGTTATGTGGTTGAATATTTTAGATAGCAGTTTTTAATACGCCCAGACTATCGCACGAACACACGCGCGGATGGAGAATATATCGTTGATAACAGAAACAACGAATCAATGCACGAAATAGCGCAGAATGGATTGGGTAACATACGGAAGGTTAATAAACTACAATTTTTATAACCCGGTTTACAAGTGACACGAGAAAAATCATTTTTCCACGATTCATTTTTTAATCAAGCGAATCATCGAAACCCGAATCAAATTTTCTCCGTGTATTTACGCAATCGATGTATATTAAAATACACGAAGGAAATCGATTTTCGAAAAATTCCACGAACGATAACCAGTCTACAAATTATAAACTTGTAATTGCATTTTTTGAATATATACGCGTCGTCGGAATATTGCACAATTTTTATTTTAAAATCTAACCTGCGAAGGATAATGAAACATTCACGGGGTAATCGAAAAAATTTAATTTCCAAGTTCGATAATTAATTTTTCCGAATTTCACCTGAAAAAATTCCTAACCCCGTCGAATAGAAATTAAAAACGCCTAATCTCCGTTTCCCATGAGCCTGGGATGGACATGAAAAATTCACGGGGTAATCGAAAAAATTTCATTTTGTTAAGGGGTTATAACGCGAAGGAATAGTAGTCAGTGGAAAACGGTGAAAAAACTGTATAGATTTTTATTAAACGAACGATGAGAACTGATCTGTTTGAGGCCATGCAGGTCACAAGACGTCTCCAGAAAAGGGGAGACAAAGGACAAAACACAGGGGAAGGGATCGTCCTCATATTACTAGGATATAGAGTTCACTATTTAGTTGTTACCACAATATTTCCAAGTTCGATAATTAATTTTTCCGAATTTCACTTCGAAAAATTCCTCGGACAGAGAAGTAATTACCAAAGTCTAATTATATTTTTCTGACTCGTGGAATAAAATAATCATCGTATATAATATCCAAAATTTCACTCGATTAGATTTACAAAAAATCCACGCTAACTCCGTCGAATAGAAATTAAAAACGCCTAATCTCCGTTTCCCATTAGCCTGCGATGGACATGAAAAATTCACGGTGTAATCGAGAAAATGTCATTTCCAAGTTCGATAATTAATTTTTCCGAATTTCACCTGGAAAAATTCCTCGGACAAATTAGTAATTGCCAAAGCCTAATTATATTCCTCCGACTCATGCACGCTACCGAAGAATCATCGTATATACCAGCATAATACTGCACGACTTGAATCAGTAGACCCTATCGATAGAATATGCATTTTTGCAATCAATTTCTCATCAAACCTTCAATTTTTTGGCAATAGTATCTCTTCGTTTAAAAACCAGGTCTTAAATCTCTAAGCAAATTGTTTATATCGGCTATATCTGCATTTGTACCATACCTAACCTATATTCTTTCTCTAACAAACTAATGTACCTTTAAATTTGTCGTTTGCACATTAATGGGTTCTACTACCCGTAAATTATAATTAAATAAATAAATAAATAATATCAAAAATTTCACTGGATTAGATCTATGAAAAATCCAAGATCCACGCTGAAACTATGGAATAGAAATTAAAAAGCTCTAATCTTCGTTTCCCATCAGCCCCTGCCACAGGCAATTTGGATTATTCCACATTCCCTTCTGGATCACATGACCTGGCCAAGTTTACATATAAATTCCCCGGAATTTCCGGCAACCCTATTAATACGGTGTCGTAAACCAAAGCTAACCTAACCCACCAGGTCTATCCGAAATCTAATCGAATTATATCGTTTCTACTTCCGTTTCCGTGGTTCGCCGTCATCTCCCGCGTAATCGGTAGCCAACAGGTGTCTGGCCGATTATAATTTTTCCAATCTCCCAACAGCGGCTCTCAACGTCGCGAACTGGAGGCCTGGCCGAGCCGGATAGAGGTCGCCAGCTGTAATCCCTTGGAAAATTCCGATCTGCCCGGGTAATCCCTCAACGTATCGGCTTTTCGCCTGGACGACGAAAATCCTTGCCCGGTTTTAACGCGGGGAACGTCCTCGTGATTGGGACCAGTCGATCGCTGCTGGCCCCTCCCTATCCGTCACGGCTCTCGTCTCTCAGCGACGTCTCTGATTCTCGAGATTCTGGATAATCGTATAGCCGATACAGTGGTATTGGTCTTGCAGGGTAAAGGAAGATCAGTGAGATGCTTGATGGAGGTACCGAGGGATCGGTTTATTCTCTCTGTGCGAGGGATGAGAGATGGGATGATACGTCTGTCATGCGGCCGGTTATTGGTTGGAACTACGTTGAGGGACTTCTGCTCGACGTACTTTCGGGTGGATGTAATTTTTATCGAGTTTCAATAAGCGTGACTCCGGAACGGGGGATGTAGGACATGTCAGTAGGCTGGGGGTGAAAGCAGGTGAACTGTGTGGTGTAAGCGAGATCGCAAATGCCAGTGTGTTATTTCCGAATCAGGCGTTGGGACGAACGACGCGTGTAATTTAATTTTAAACAATTCGTTTAAATAATTTTCGAAAACTTTTGTAGGGATTGGATGTCAGATTTAGGGTAGATACCACTGCAAATGTTTCGTGTTCGAGGGAGAGATTTATTAAGTACAATAGTTAACTCGATGTACTCGAGCGGAGAGCTTCTTACCAATTGTGTTGTCTCTTGCGGTTCCTACTATGGTTTGGTGTTCGTATGGTGCTGGCCTGTTGGTATCCCCGTGGTCTTCGTTGCTATTGATAGGGTAGCAGGTAGAAGGACGACAGGAAAAGGAAGGGATGTCAGTAAGGCTTTTCTAGCAGGCCTTGTCTTAGACAGGGATACTTAGGTGGCATAGGAACTTAGGTAGAATATTGGATATTTAGGTAGCACAGGAACTTAGGTGGCATAGGAACTTAAGTAGCACAGGAACTTAAGTGGCATAGGAACTTAGGTAACATATAGGATACTTATTTAGCATACAAGATACTTAGGCAGCACAGGAACTTAGGTCGCATAGAAACTTAGGTAGCACTAGCAGTTAGGTGGTATAGGAACTTAGGTAGCACAAGAACTTAGGTAGCATATATGATACTAAGGTAACACAGGAACTTAGGTAGCATATATGATACTTAGGTAGTACAGGAACTTATTCAGCATACAAGATACTTAGGCAGTACAGGAACTTAGGTCGCATAGAAACTTAGGTAGCACAAGAAGCTAGGTGGTATAGGAACTTAGGTAGCACAGGAACTTAGGTAGCATAGAAGCTTAGATAGCATATAGGATACTCAGGTACCATCGGAACTTCTATTTAAGGGAAATCGCGGCTTCACCGAGGACTTGCGAGAAAGTCCTCGAACCTCCTTCAAGTAAGAATCCATCTACTAGCGAGGATAAGAACTTGGTACTGGCTAGACTTTTTAAAATAATTTTTAAAAATTTAGTTTTATTTATCCGCGAACGCATGGCTTCGTGGTTTATTGGGAAATATATAAATAAATAATGGTCGTTTGTGTAGGGTGGAAAATTCGTTAATATTTGACGGAAGTAACCGGTTGTCATTTAGGGTGAAAAGAAAGAGCGTATACCGCTTAATACTTTCGGATAATTAAACGTGTTCTGAGAATGTTTGCGTAGTTTTTGAATCGGGCAAAAGAGAATGCAAAGTAGAAATAAAGAGAAGGTGCGGTTTGTTAGTATACCTTTTCGTAAGATGCATGCACGAGGTAGTTTTCGAGAAGCCTTTGTGCTGAACAAAGGGTCAGAATTTTTGCGTTGCTTTGAGTTGTACAATTAAGAACTTTACGTTTATTTGTTCCTAGCTTTATTCGCTTTGAACCGTTTTTAACCCCGACACTTTGACTTCGTTGAATTAACAGCAAAGATTTTTAACTCGATTTGTAACGCATTGTGTAACGAGTTCCTCATTCGCGCAAGAAAAGTCGTTTCTACGCGGTCCTTTGGGATTTCGGCGAATTTCATCATCTATGTCGAATGCATTTAGGGCGAATTCTCATCGTGATACCCTTAACATAAAAGTTAATATCAGGCAGGAGTGCCTTCTCAGCAAAAATCTTTGGAAATACATTCACGAATAAAATAATTCGATGAGAAAATAATCCGAGGATAGAAAAATTCGAGAAAGAAATAAAACATGACAAAAATAGCGATGGAACTCGTACACCTGACACAATAATTGTTCCTTTGAATGTAATTAATTTGTACGACGATACGTCTAGGAACAAAATAATTCGACAACGAAAGAATTCAACAATAAAATAATTTGTGGACAGAAAAATCAGTGAAACTAATAAAACACGACAAAGATGGCGATGAAGTTCATACATCTGATACAACAATCCTTCCTTCCAATATAATTAATTTATTCGAGAATACGTTCAAGAACGAAATAATGCAATAATAAAATAATTTGAAGACAGAAAAATTCGAGAAAGAAATAAAACGCGACAAAGATGGCGATGGAACTCGTACACCTGACACAACGATAGTTCTTTTACATTTAATTTATTTAAGAATACGTTCAGAAACGAAAGGATTCGATAATGAAATAATTAGGGGACAGAAAAATCTGAGAAAGAAATTAAAGAAAAGAAAGAAAACAAAGATGGCGATGGAATTCTACACCTGATACGATGATCGTTCCTTTAAATTTAATTACTTTATTAGAAAATACGTTCAATAATAAAATAATTCAAGGACAGAAAAATCAGGGAACGAAATGAAACACGACAAAGATGGAAATAGAATTAGTACGATACATTTAACACGACAATCGTTCTCTTGAATTTCATTAATTTATTCGAGAATATATTCAGGAATGAAGTAATTGCATAAGAAAAGAATTCAATAATAAAATAATTCGAAGACAGAAGAATCAGTGAAAATAATAATACACGACAAAGATGGCGATGGAATTCATACACCTGACACAATGATCCTTCCTTTAAATATAATTTATTCCAGAATACGTTTAAGAACGAAATAATCCTGTAACAAAATAATTCGTGGACAGAGAAATTAGTAAAAATAATAAAACACGACAAATATGACGATGGAATTCGTATATTTGACACGATAATCGTTCTTTTGAATTTAATTAAATTTATTCGAGAATACGTTCAAGAACGAAATAATTCGTGGACAGAAAAATCAGAGAAAGAAATGAAAGAAAAGGAAGAAAACAAAGATGGCGATGGTATCCTACACTTGATACGATGATCGTTCCTTTAAATTTAATTAATTTATTAGAAAATACGTTCAATAATAAAATAATTCGAGGACAGAAAAATCAGGGAAAGAAATGAAACACGACAAAGATGGAAATAGAATTAGTACGATACATTTGACACGCTAATCGTTCTCTTGAATTTCATTAATTTATTAGAAAATACGCTCAGAAACGAAATAATTCGATAAGAAAAGTATTCGATAATAAAATAATTCGTGGACAGGAAAATCAGGAAAAAATAAAGAAAATACGCTCAGAAACGAAGTAATTCGATAAGAAAAGTATTCGATAATAAAATAATTCGTGGACAGGAAAATCAGGAAAAAATAAAATAAAACGTACCAAAGAATGGCAATGGAACTCGTTACACCTATCACGACAATCATTCCTCTGAAATTAATTTCAGCTTCTTCTCAATCCCTCGCAATCGGTACACTGGCGTCATGCAAAATGAAAGCGAAGGTAACTGATTCGCACAGAGGTGCCAAAAGCTCTGGCACCGTCACTTAATGGTGAAAATTGCAGGAGTTTTTATGGTCCCCGCTGACCATAAAATTTCCGATCTTATATGCATACCACCGAACGATGCAACGGCAAATAATAATTAAATAAGCGAGTGATCGAGAGTTTTTGGACAGCAACATACTCGTAAATCGATACCCTCCTATTTTCTCCGCGATTTTCGTTTAATTTTTCCTGTAATAATTTATTTTCTCCGTGTTGCCGGGATCCAGCGTTCCCAGATATTTCTGACGAAACGTTTCGCGGTAAGACTTATTCGTAATTAACAACTTTTCCAAACCGCGAATTTACTCGGCTAGTCGAATAACTTTGCATGCTTCGTGGGCAAGTTTCATGGCGATCTGCGTTGTTTGGGTTCGGTTTTATGGCGAGGTTAGTTTGTCATGAAACGCGTTGCTGTTTATGACGCTGTCCATCGAGCTGAGGTTTAATTATCGCGACGATGTTATCACCTTCGAATAATTCGCTCTGATGTGAAATTAGCAAAGAATATAGGAAAATTCAACATATATTATGATGTATAAGAAATTCGAGAGATTTTGCTGCTTAAATTTTGTTGGTAAATTTGTTGTTTCATCTAACTAACGATTTACAAATAATTGCAAATAATTTTTAATCACATATGATCCCAAAGAATTTAAAAATTCGCAAATAATTAGTTATAATTCCAAACAACTTTAGGGTTCACGAATAATTGCATATAATTCCAAATTTCACGGATAATTTCAAATAAATTTAAATTTCATACATGGTCACAAAGAATTTCTAAATTTTGTGTATAATGACGTATAATTATAAATTTCACAGATAATTACGAATAATTTTAAATCACACGTATGACCCCAAAGAATTAAAATATTCCGAAACAATTAGATATAATTGCAAATAACTGCAGGAATCAGAAATAATAACATATAATTCCAAATTTCACTGATAATTCCAAATGATTTTAAATTTGCCAAATGATCCCAAAGAGTTTAAAATTTTCAAATAATTACATATAATTCTAAATTTCACACAAATATTTCATACAAATGATCTCCGAGAATTTGGAAATTCACAAATAATTACATATCATTTGAGAAACTTTACTAATGATACCAAAGGAATTTCAAACTTTGCAAATAATTAAATTTAATTCCAAAATTTATAGATAATTTCAAATAATTAAAAATCTCATAAATAACTCTAAAGAATTATAAAATTTACAAATGACTACAAATAATTACATTTCATTCCAAAATTCACAAATAATTTCGAATAATTTTAAACCTCAGAAATAACTGCAAAGAATTCTAAAATTCACAGATAATTTCGAATAATTTTAAATCTCACAAATAATTCCAAAGAATTAAAAAATCTACAAATAACTACAACTAATTAAAAAATTCACAAATAATTACATTTGACTCCAAAATTCACAAATAATTTTAAACCTCATAAATAATTCCAAAGAATTACGAAATTTATAAACGACTACAAATAATTAAAAAATTCACAGATAATTCCGAATAATTTTAAACCTCACAAATAACTCCAAAGAATTACGAAATTTACAAATAATTACATTTAACTCCAAAATTCACAAATAATTAATTCCGAATAATGTTTAAATAAATAAATTAATAACAATTATAAATAATTATAAACGACAAATAGTTTTAATACTCATAACAACAAATAATTTCAAAATTCTGAAAGTTAAAATACTCAGCCTGTAGATAAAAGAATTGTCATATACTGTGAGTTTGTTGTATAACAATTATATATTTATTATACATCATAATATACATACGTCTTATCTCCTAACTGTTCACTCTCACGCTTTTTAAAACAAACTGATCCACTTCGCAACATATTGGCTATGATCTCTAACAACTGCACTACACACATTGTTCCGTCCCGGAGAGCGTGTTTATAACATGATTTTTATTCTTAGGCTTACACTTTTAACAGACCTAACGGTTTATTTTATATTTTATACCGCGACTGCAATTCCGGAGGTTAGATGTGCCTCAACGCCGTTCTAGCGGAATAAGTTTATAAAGGTAAAGCAAAGTTTAGGAATTCTACAAGTACCAGACGCGACAGATGGGACCACGTGTGACAGACCCAGCGAGCGACGGACGGACAGCACTTATAAATCACGTCATTGACCATCAAAAATCGACTCCTTGACAGTTTCCTACTCCTTAGCCAAAGGTCCTTCCGTCACACCCTCTGTCCAATTAAAACTCCTTACTTTTCCACCACCAACGTTTATTTTGCCCGATCAGAACTAAACTGGGGAAAACACCGGACAGAACACGACGAGTCACGACGTAGATGAAATTCGAGAAATCAGTTCGTCTTCGACACCGATCCTTGAAACATCTTACTTACACGTATAAACGCGTGTTCGAAACGGTACTCCGTTCAACGTCTCCGTTATAACTATTCTATACTTTTCTCTAAATAAACACTCTCTTTTGACCACACATTCTGGATCCTTGTTATTACAACTAGTCACGCAATATTAATTTGGCGCGTGATAAGCGTTCTAAGACATAGAAGGGATTCGATACGGTAGGACGCTACACGCATCTCATTCTAGATCTTCCACTCGCACTTGCAAACACACACATACCTATATTCGTGCCATTACTCGACCTCGCACACTCGCATTCACGCTAATAAAACCAAATCCACGTATACTACCTCCCGATATAGCCCAACTTCGAACTTCCTATTACAATATCCTCAGATTTTCCTGCCAAATTACCAAGTAGAGTCGACGAAACTCGAAGATCGGTTGACCTTCGAGCTCCCAATCTTTCGGTTCGTGCTTTCCTCTCTCTCGTGGAATGAAATTTCGGTCCAAGTTTTAATGTTATCAACCAACGATCCCGTATTCCGCTTAGTTCACCAACTTCCTGCCATTTTGACAATGTTCGTCTCGTTCCTCGAGATTCGTACGTCGAAAGCGTATCAGGTCTACGCTTTGGAATCGGTACGACGATGCTGGAAAATCGCTGGAGACTCAATCTATGCGTGTATTTTTACGTTATCGTTGAACTTTGTTCCTCGGGTTCGATGGTTCGTTTAATGCGAGTTTCGTTGCACGAATAGGATGAATTTCGACCGGTGCCATAAACGAAACGGGATCAATATGGAGAAATTGCTCGATGCGACGTGTTTGCAGTTTTGGAAAGTTGGCCGAGTAGATTTTGGAAAATTTTGTCACTTGGGATTTTCTCTATTCTTCGACTTGTAAGGGAACGAAGATTTTATGAGAAAGAATTCGTAAATTGTGAGTACTTGTCCTCATCGACGTGCTCACCACGACAGATGCATATTCTTAGAATGATACTTGAAGCTAGGAACACGTTGGTTAAAAATTTCAAGGATAATTTTATCCGGGAAGATTCGTGTTTTACAGGTATCGCGAAATCGCTGAATCGTGAAATATCGCTTTCTGGTGTAGATGGAGAAGAAAATCGATTTTTTTATTTCATTGTGCAAGAGTACAACATTCCTAAAATGTATATTTCCGAATATATTCTAAAACCAAAGAATGGGAATGTTTCAAAAGCGAATAACGCGAATATTTCTGAACCGAAAAATGGCAATACTTGAAAACCAAAAAGTGACAATATCTTAGAACAAGAAACAAAAAAGTAAAAATTATGGGAATATTTCAAAACCAAAAAAATGGGGGACATTTCAAAACCAAAATGTGGGAATATTTCAAAACTATAGAATGAGAATCTTTCAAAACCAAAAAATGAGGATATTTCAAAGCCAGAAAATGGGAATATTTCTAAATCAATACATGGCAAGACTTCAAAACCACTAAATGGGAATATTTCAAAATTAAAGAATGAGAATCTTTCAAAACCAAAAAATGAGGATATTTCAAAGTCAGAAAATGGGGATATTTTAAAACCAAAGGATTAGAATCTTTCAAAACCAAAAAATGAAGATATTTCAAAACCAGAAAATGGGAATATTTCAAAATTAAAGAATGAGAATCTTTCAAAACCAAAAAATCAGGATGTTTCAAAGGCAGAAAATGGGAATATTTCAAAACTAAAGTATGAGAATCTTTCAAAACCAAAAAGTGTGGATATTTCAAAGCCAGAAAATGAGAATATTTCAAAATCAACACATGGCAAGACTTTAAAACCAAGAAATGGGGATATTTTAAAACCAAAGGATTAGAATCTTTCAAAACCAAAAAGTGTGGATATTTCAAAGCCAGAAAATGAGAATATTTCAAAATCAACACATGGCAAGACTTTAAAACCAAGAAATGGGGATATTTTAAAACCAAAGGATTAGAATCTTTCAAAACCAAAAAATGAAGATATTTCAAAACCAGAAAATGGGAATATTTCAAAATCAATACATGGCAAGACTTCAAAACGACTAAATGGGAATATTTCAAAATTAAAGAATGAGAATCTTTCAAAACCAAAAAATGAGGATATTTCAAAGGCAGAGAATGGGAATATTTCAAAACTAAAGTATGAGAATCTTTCAAAACCAAAAAGTGTGGATATTTCAAAGCCAGAAAATGGGAATATTTCAAAATCAACACATGGCAAGACTTCAAAACCAAGAAATGAGAATATTATTTCAAAACCCAAAAATGGAAATATTTCGAAACAATAAAAAATGGCAATATCACGGAACACCTGGATCCGCTGAGATCTGCTCGAACAACCAGTCGGTAACTGTTCTTCGGACACACAACCGTCCTCTCGTCCAATGGCTGTCATAGGACGTCCTTGGCTGGTTGGAAAAGGGCCCTGAAGCATTGAGGGACGCCGAGCGACACTTCTCTTCTCTCGTTAAACGCGAAACAACCGGGGACAGGTTTACGACGCTTCTCCGCGAATACAAGAGGGCACCTAAAGGATGGAATTTATCAAAATAATACACGGATACAGGGCCGTGTGTTCGATGCGTTTCGCGTCCTTTTCATCGTCGTGTCTCTCAACCGCGGTTGGATTAAGAAACGACGAAACGACGCTGCAAACCTGGGCCCACCTAACGCTTCTTTATTCCATTCGCCTTAATAATGCCCTCACGTTCTTTCTCCTTTGATTTAATGACCCACCCCGTTTATTCCTGCCACCCTGCCGGCGAAGAATGCTGATTCCGTTTGCAGGCTGTTGCCGTATATCTTGCCGCTTTTGAGGAATCGTGGCTTTAAAGGAGAGCGAGAAACACCGGGGATTTATCGTGCTTTCGTCTCGAGAAATAGACGATTCCAACGCCCTTCTGTAAATCTTACCATCTGCCGCCTGTGTGGCGAATATTCGCGTCGAAGAAGAGCAAGTTTGGTGTCTCGGGATGATCTTGGGACCTATGTGCTTGTATGTCTGTGTGAATATTCGAAGGATACGGTTCTTGGAAAGGTCGAACAAGCTGTGGAGCAGCAGGGCTTCCAATAAGAGAATAGCAATTTTTGTTTCGTTCCTCGAGGAAGGTACCGGGTGGACCACCTAATGTGACCACTGTCACTGTTTCTTCTGTAATTATAATCATCAGCGAGATAAAAATTCCTGCTCAGCAATTATTTTCGTCTACAATTTGACAGCAATATTGTGCTATTATCGTTCCTCGTGTTTCGCGCGCCATCTGCTAACGCTGAACGTACCATGATCTGTCAAATGACAGGTAGAAGAAAAAATAAAAGAAGGAAAATGAAAAATTAATTTATATATGCATGTTGAAGGAAAAAAAGGCGATAATATTGAGTGCGGAATTTTGAATGAAAATTTGCAATTGCTCAGTTAGATCATGGTAAATTTAGCGTTGACAGTTTGACTGCCACGTTGGTCATATATGACCAACCACGGTTTCTCCTGTAATGCCACGGTGGTAATTGGTGACCAGAGCGCTTGAACTACTTCCAATTGCAAAAATTGAACGAAAATTGACAGTTGGTGGAGTGTCAACCGTTACCAAGGCGCCACCGGTGGTCATCCGTGACTGCCAATAAGATAAACGCTCAATTGGGTAAGAATGTTGTCTTCTATCACCAATTTATTATTTTCCCATTATATTCTTCGAATAATAAAAATACTCTCATGGTGTCCTGAGCGAAACACGTGATTTTGGCGTGGCAGTCGAAGAGTTAAGGACGACTCACGAGTTTTCTCGTGTTTCGTGCGTCATCTGTTGACACTTTGACTGCCACGTTGGTCATACATGACCTGCCACGGTTTCTCCTGTGATATCATGGCGGTTATTGGTGATCAGGGCGCTTGAACTACTTACAATTGCAAAAATTGAACGAAAATTGACAGTTGGTGGAGTGTCAACCGTTACCAAGGCGCCACCGGTGGTCATCCGTGACTGCCAATAAGATAAACGCTTAATTGGGTAAGAATGTTGTCTTCTATCACTAATTTATTATTATTTTCCCATTATATTCTTCGAATAACAAATAACAAAAATACTTTAATCTACCGCGCTTATCGCTATACGGTAATATAAACTTAAGACTATCTAATATTAGTATGCGAGTTTTGCCTATGTATAGAAAAGGCACGAAAACTATACAGATTTTGGTTTTAACCCCTTGCACTATTTTTACGAGACAGACTCGTGATGAAAATGTCAGGCCAAACTTGAATATCACGAGTCAGGCTCGTTGTTTAATTTCATGTCGAACTTGGGTATCACGAGTCTGACTCGTTATTGACATTTCGGGTCAAACATGAACATCACGAGTCTGACTCGTTATCCACATTTCGGGCCAAACATGAATATCTCGAGTCTGACTCGTGGTTTTAATCTTGGGCCAAGTATGAATATCTCGAATGGGCTCGCGGCTATCTCATACTCCCGATCAGTCGTAACTTATCGTGTTTCAAATTCCGACACTCGGGCTCCGCCGTTCGGCTTCGTCCCCTATCATTCAGACATACGGGTTTGGCACGGCTTCTTTCGAGTTTCAGCGTAGTGCAAGGGGTTAAGCGGGTAAAGGGATGGATAAATAAAATAAATAAATAAATAAATAGATAAATAAAATAAATAATTAAATAAATAGGAGGAAGGGGGATGAGGGAAGAGGAGGTAGATGGGGTATATATGTTTCTTTATTTATTTCCAAATGATATTATACATTACTAGTAATTATGAGGAATCAGAAAAATTACGAAAAACAAGTCCTAGCAGACCCTGCTATATAGGAATTAGAGGTTTTCGAAATCCATCTAGTGGCGAGGGTGAGAATAATTTTCGCTACAACGGTAAATAAGAAATCGTATGCAAATTAAGACGTAGAATTATTTTACTTCGATATTCCACGCATCGTTGGGTAATTATAAATTTGATATATCAGTCGATATCCATTTTTGGAATCTGATTAAATGGCGACTGGGTGGCGCCTCTCGAGTGCAAAGGGTTAAAATAAATCAGTACAGGAACTGAAGAATATCCTGAGAATAGTCTCCATTTTTGTCAGCAGTATGTCACCTGTCGAAAGGTTTGTTCAACTTGGTCCAAGTTTTATTTTATTTTTCCTTGGCATTCGTAGTCGACTCGAGTCATAATTTCTCGCATCAAAGCGTCCACTGTTTTACTTCCGTTCATACGCTGTCCAATTTCTCGCGTTCTTCTCGAGGTTTAACGAGCACACCGCACCGGAGAATTATTCATCGCCGGCAGCACGGGGCATGTAAGAACCGTCAGAGACGCAAAAACAACGGCGATAGCTCTGTACGCGATGGAAAAACGAAAACGAGACGCCGTTGCGGAATTTCCCAAAACAAGACACATCCGTCTGCGCTGTAACTCTTCGAGGCTTACACCGGATCCTCGTCTATCGGGGAGCTATTCAAATTCCGTGGAACTCTCGTCTGTCGCCGTGCCGCGAACACGACGCCCATCCGCCGTTTAAATTACGACAGGTGCACACAACAACGAAATTCGTCTCACACCCACGCACCGCCGCCAATTTCCCGAGAATCGTATGTGTCCGCGGAAAAGTTCGCCCCGGGATCGATTCGCGAATCTCTGATGAACGTGACGCGCGAGGAAGAGAGGCACCTGGCGTGTTTGGAAGGTTGGAAAAATCCAGGACGGGGTCAGTACGGTTGAACGGCATCGAAAAGAGCGACGAATGGGAGAAACAAAGCCGATAAGCCTCGTCGGATTCCTGCCTGGCTGATAGAACAATTGGATGTTCTTTCGATAGCTTCCAGGGGCTGATCGACGCGAGTTTTCAGATACCGATATGGGGGGTAAAGACGGGCCCAAAATACGAAATTTTAGAGCCCGATATTTAAAATCGACTTCTTTGGGATTTCTTTTCTAAGGAAACTAGGATACAGTTTAGTATGCAGTTTTCGTTGTCGAATTTATTTGGACTTAAAGAATATTTCCAATTTTTTTTTAAGAAGAGTATTGAAAATTGTAGAAATTATATATTCTTGGATAAATCATCTCGAATGGCTGACATGACTCCGGATCATCTGGTTATCGGAAACGAAAAAGACTATAAATTATTGTTATATAAATACGATATATATTTTAATGTGTCTTAATATATCTTAATTATTGTCATATAAATTCGACTATAGCATGAATCACCGAAACGGAATTTGGCGATGCAGATATGGGGGGTGAAGGTGGGCCCAAAATATGAAATTTTAGAGCCCGATATTTAAAATCGACTTCTTTGGGATTTCTTTTCTAAGGAAACTAGGATACAGTTTAGTATGCAGTTTTCGTTGTCGAATTTATTTGGACTTAAAGAATATTTCCAATTTTTTTTTAAGAAGAGTATTGAAAATTGTAGAAATTATATATTCTTGGATAAATCATCTGGAATGGCTGACATGACTCCGGATCATCTGGTTATCGGAAACGAAAGAGACTATAAATTATTGTTATATAAATACGATATATATTTTAATGTATTTTAATATATCTTAATTATTGTCATATAAATTCGACTATAGCATGAACCACCGAAACGGAATTTGGCGATGCAGATATGGGGGGTGAAGGTGGGCCCAAAATATGAAATTTTAGAGCCCGATATTTAAAATCGACTTCTTTGGGATTTCTTTTCTAAGGAAACTAGGATACAGTTTGGTATGCAGTTTTCGTAATCGTATTTATTTCTACTTAACACGTTGAACACCACGTCACCCAGATAAAGGTGACGGCTATGTTTCCACAGGGGCCCCGTCACTCGTAAACGGGTGACACTATTCTTTGTCCAATTAAAACAGGATTTTTGAGGTAATTTATAGTAATTTTATTTATAACACAATTATGACGAGTATAGACAACAGAAAGTAACAATAAACTATAAAGTAAACAAAAAGAAACATTAAAAAATGCTTATATTTAAATTTGTTTTTAAAATATTGTAACATTTTGACACTCAGGACAATACGTTATAGTCTTTTTTCTAAATATCCTGCGAAGATGAAAATGATACCTATCAAAAACATATCTTCTAAAAAAGATCCTCTAATACGATGCATTGCATTGTATCGCTCTTCCTAATCACGCTTTAGGATGTTTTTCTTTTTTTTTTTAAAGGAAACCATGATAGGGTTTGGTATGCAATTTTCGTAATCAGATTTATTTATACTTAAAGAATATTTCCAATTTTTTTCTTTTTAAGGAAAATATTGAAAACTGTGTAAATTATATATTCTTAGATAAATTTCCATTTCAAATATAGAATTCTATATCATAAATAAAGAGTAGAAAATTGTAGAAAATATAATCTCGTTTAATAAACCTAGAATTAAATATTAAAACTACGGAATCAATCATGGTGCCTGGCTCCGGATATTTTATTTTTCTAGTTATTGGAAATATTCAGTTTCATCGAAAGGGTAGGCGATTTTGATCTTAAATAGAAATTTGATTACATTTATTTATCTATTATCCTAATTTTTACGATTCGTAATACGCGACGTGTAATTTATATCGAATTTATCTACGCATTATAGATGGATAGTTTCAGTGTTAATACTTTGATCTGGAAATGAAATAAAAATTCTCATCTTCATTGTCAGTTGCACTCGATTCGGTGTTTGTCAAATTCAGAAGCTTGCTGAGGCGTGTAAAAAAATGTTTGCATGATAAATCTGTATCGATTGACAGCCGAAATTAATTCTCTGTTCGTTCAACACTGTTTTCAAGAGCTTACAAGTTGTAGACCCAATGTGGAGGGTACTTTTTCAACATGATAATGGAACGTCAGGTCGAGTAGATCGTTTGGCATGGAGTCAAAATTCATTTTTTCCAAAGCAGTACTTGCTAGCGAAGTACCATTTCAGTAATACTTGTAACATACGTGTAATGGAAAGAATAAAATACGACATATGATTAATTTTAACTATAATTTCCTTCACGTTTCGTTTTAACCCTTTGCACTCGGCGAATTTTTCGTTACAGGAAAATAGTCATTCGAAGACTCTCTGCCATAAAGTGGACGATATTTCTAAAACGGTAAATGAGAAATCGTATGCAAATTAAGACGTAGAATTATTTTATTTCGATATTCCACGAATCGTTGGGTAATTGTAAATTTGATATATTAACGTGCATCGGACTGTGATTAAATGGCAAATAATTAAAAAGCAGTCCTCTTGTAAGTTACTCTTTCTGAAAATTCGAATATAATTTACGTTTAAATAAATTTTACATTATTTCTTCCATCGGGATTTTTATCGTCTACCTTGTATGCCTGCGATTAAGAAAATTAATCAATTAATCGCTCTTTCGTCAATGTAGAAGTATGAAAACAATGGAGAAGAAAAAGGAAAGAATAATTGAAAGAGGAAAAGAATTTTTAAAAAAAGTATAAAAATTATTCGGAAAATTTAGTTCCCAAAATTACACAGATATATAATATAATATATAAATATATAGTTAACTCTTTGCACTCGAGGAATTTTGGCTAAAGAAGAGCAGCAATTCAAAGATTTGCTGCTATTATAAAGCTAACGATATTTTTTGGAGTAATAAATAATAAATCTTACAGTAATTAACACGTAGAATTATTTCATTTTGCACAACGTTACATTATCTTAAATTTGACGTATCATTGAATATCGATCTTCGAAATTTTATCTAAATGGCGACTGAAGGGTAAATATGTAATATACAAAATTTTAAAAATATAAAGTTAATTACAATAAAATTGAAGTTCAATTAAAATTATACAAATCTTAACCCTTTGCACTCGAGGGGCACTTGCCAGTCGCCATTTAATCAGATTCTAAAGATGAATGTTAATTAATACATCAAATTTACAATTACTCAACGATGCGTGGAATATCGGAGTAAAATAATTCTACGTCTTAATTTGCATACAATTTCTTATGCACCGTTTTAGACATATCGCCGATTTTAGGTTAGGAAAGTCTTCGAATTACTATTTTCCTGTAATCGAACGCATTATCGGTTACTCTGATTCAATCTTATAAAGGATTCTGCCCAATCACTTCTACGTGCATTATAATCTTCAAAAGACGAAAACAAAATTAAAAGACAAAAATCTCACACGACGAATTCTATTCATGTAAAGAGATAATTCGTAATAATAATATAGGATGGCAGAACTGGTCTCGAGACACCGAAAATTCACGAAAGAACAAGAACACGATAACGCAAACTCAAAACTCGTAAACTGATTTAACTCAGGGAAAGAACACCAAGGTAACGAAAACACACAAAGACGCACTCTTTTAAAACTCTCTTTCCAACACCAAGCGACTCACGTTTGTGCTGGTCACAACCGATTTCCAAGGACTCTGTTTTGCTTGTCAAGGACCACGCTTTTATGCTTTCCTTAACCTACGCTTCACCACCCCGTAGAGGAGTCATGCAACTTAATTTTGTTACATAGAATAACTTTTCTATTTGCTTCTAGAAGATATCGATCGGTTTACAATTTGTTTTTATTCGCAATAGCCGATTCGCGATTTCTTTTGGTATCCTAGAATAATAATAATTTAATAATAATTAATAATGATCACAGTCGTCGATCCTTATAATATGTACTTTAACGAATTACTAATTACTCTGCAATAAATATCTAATATAACTCTTTGCAACAAAATTTGTAATCTCCTACTGGCTGATTTACATTTGACGTTTTCCCAAATGAAATATTCACGCGGAAGTGCTGGATTTGCGAAGGGGTGGGCTTGATATGCAAGAGGGTGAATGAAATTTGCGAGAGGGTGAATTTAAAGTGCAAAAGCTGTAATCACCTGGAAAGACGAGGACGAAACACGCCTATTAAAGCGAGCGAGTCGAGGCAAAGCTGCGAGGTCCGAAAACGGATCAGCCGTAGCACCTATACCATCGAAGCAGTCGATCATGAAAGAGGTCCTTCTTGCCACGCGAATTGGCCAGCGAAATGGCTGGCTAAAAGCTAAAAGCCGGACGGACGTGCGCGAGGAAGGCTCGCGGTGTGGGGTACGAGGCGCGGCGCAGCGGCGGGGACGAGCGTGGAAGACGAGCAGAAAAGAGCAGCCCGGCTGGGAAGAGAGTTTTTCCGGCGTGAGATTTACGCGAGAGGTCCGCGTGCTCCGGAAGTACGTACGTATGTATACCGGTGTCTACACGGTGAACACTTTCTGTTCGAACGCCGAGTCGCCCCATCCGTCCCCACACGCCCCACACCCCCGGCCGGTCAGCGCCACTTTTCTGTCTGGCAATTTCGTTCTTCTTCTTGCGCGAGGAACGAAAAGCGGGCGTGGCCAGGGCATAAATCGCTAAATCCCGTCCAGTCTTCGCTCGCCTCTCCTCGCCGCGCTTTTTCAGCTTCTCCTTTTTCCGCACGTCGGATTCTAGCGATGCAGAGGCGACCAGTCGACGCTTTCCGGCGTCGCTCGAGTCGCGTCGAACCCCGCGGAATATCGTCTTCTTATTCTCCTTTTTCTCGCCCTATGATTTCCTGCCAGCACGTCTTTCGGCCAGGAATTTTCTGATATCTACGAGCGGACGAGGCAAGACACGGATGTGTCTTAAATTTCGGTTAGATTGATTCGGTGCATTTCTCAAGGCCCCAGGGGTGGCTTTCAAATATACTAGATTCTATTTGGAATTTTTTCCAGGGATGTTAGCGAGCCATTCATGAGAAATTTTAGAGGTGGGGATGACTTGTGATATTTATTATATATAGTATCGCAAATTTTTCACCGCGTGTCCTCTGCGTTGCGTGAAAGATGTCATCTGAGAAAATTGTAGGACCGAATCCCCACCAGCCCAACCATTCTAACATCATTGCAGAAGTAGAATAAAACGCTTCCCTTATTGGTAGAACTGATCCCTTTGTTGCGGCCCTAGGAACGCAATGTCCCAAATCAAGCGGAGGCCTGTTTTATGCCTCTATTGCAAGGGTCCCTTCACTTGCACATGCTCAGCGTCACCTAAACCACCGCTAGGATAAACCGTGACAAGGACCCATATATTATTCGCTAGACGACGGGCATAAGAACCCAAATGTTTAAACAACCACCACCACCGAAAGACGCTGAAGTTAGCATACACCCCCAATATCATACCAACCAATGAGAAGACAGTCGATCCTTATAAAACTACCGACAAGGCATTCGCAAGAAGATTCTCAGTAAAACCTCCATCACGACCACATCAAGATTCTCTCTAAACTCCATCACGAAGCAGCCCGGCTGGGAAGAGAGTTTTTCCGGCGTGAGATTTACGCGAGAGGTCCGCGTGCTCCGGAAGTACGTACGTATGTATACCGGTGTCTACACGGTGAACACTTTCTGTTCGAACGCCGAGTCGCCCCATCCGTCCCCACACGCCCCACACCCCCGGCCGGTCAGCGCCACTTTTCTGTCTGGCAATTTCGTTCTTCTTCTTGCGCGAGGAACGAAAAGCGGGCGTGGCCAGGGCATAAATCGCTAAATCCCGTCCAGTCTTCGCTCGCCTCTCCTCGCCGCGCTTTTTCAGCTTCTCCTTTTTCCGCACGTCGGATTCTAGCGATGCAGAGGCGACCAGTCGACGCTTTCCGGCGTCGCTCGAGTCGCGTCGAACCCCGCGGAATATCGTCTTCTTATTCTCCTTTTTCTCGCCCTATGATTTCCTGCCAGCACGTCTTTCGGCCAGGAATTTTCTGATATCTACGAGCGGACGAGGCAAGACACGGATGTGTCTTAAATTTCGGTTAGATTGATTCGGTGCATTTCTCAAGGCCCCAGGGGTGGCTTTCAAATATACTAGATTCTATTTGGAATTTTTTCCAGGGATGTTAGCGAGCCATTCATGAGAAATTTTAGAGGTGGGGATGACTTGTGATATTTATTATATATAGTATCGCAAATTTTTCACCGCGTGTCCTCTGCGTTGCGTGAAAGATGTCATCTGAGAAAATTGTAGGACCGAATCCCCACCAGCCCAACCATTCTAACATCATTGCAGAAGTAGAATAAAACGCTTCCCTTATTGGTAGAACTGATCCCTTTGTTGCGGCCCTAGGAACGCAATGTCCCAAATCAAGCGGAGGCCTGTTTTATGCCTCTATTGCAAGGGTCCCTTCACTTGCACATGCTCAGCGTCACCTAAACCACCGCTAGGATAAACCGTGACAAGGACCCATATATTATTCGCTAGACGACGGGCATAAGAACCCAAATGTTTAAACAACCACCACCACCGAAAGACGCTGAAGTTAGCATACACCCCCAATATCATACCAACCAATGAGAAGACAGTCGATCCTTATAAAACTACCGACAAGGCATTCGCAAGAAGATTCTCAGTAAAACCTCCATCACGACCACATCAAGATTCTCTCTAAACTCCATCACGACCACAACATCAGCAATCGAGACCCACCAACACTCAGCGCAGGAGACTGTCTACTACTATAGAACTCCTTGCAGTTCAACACCAACCAGGTCTACCTCTATTCAAGTTAGAGTAGGCCGCATCCCAAGCAGCGTAGCGGGCCTTACAACCCCGTGAAACTCCACGAGCGAGTTGCAGTGCTCGGGACGCAACACCCTTCCTATTGGCCCGGTCATAGAACACCATGTGACAAAGAAAGCGAACGAAGCAACGATACAGAGTGAGACAGACGCAAAAATTAGTTGCAAGAGCGTAGATTCATCCCAAAGCGTACTAGTGCTTCCAATTCATTGTAAGTTAACTCTGAGATAACATTTCTTTCGCGGATATCTTACGCCCGTGTTAACGTTTCGCGTTACCGAACTTGGAGATAGTAGTTTTGGGAGTGTCATAGAAAAGTGGGTATTACTAACAAGAGTACAGACGGAGCAAGTGGAATACACCTTTTTTCCCGCAACTGAACGAGATGACTTCTCTCATGCAACGCATAGTATGTGGGGTTTGAGAGTGAGTGCAAGGGAACACTTGGGCCTACCTGGCTGATGATGGATAATAAACAGGGCCTCGGGTTCAGATCGAATGTTCAGGATGATATCTGGAGTGAACGTGGAAGGACAAGTGTATGGACAGGGTGTTTACGAGTGATCGAGAAAGAAAGTCTGCGTGTGAAAGAAGAGTTACAATGATTTTCAGTTTTCTTGTTTCAGATAACCAGGAGATACGGAATCGTGTCAGCCATTCGAGCTGATTTATCCAAGAATACATAATTTCCGCAATTCTCAATAATTTTGTTAAAAAAGAAAAAGATAAATTAGAAGTATTCTTCGAGTATAAATAAATCTGATCACTGTGGGCAACTTTCATCGTTGCATATCAAACCGTATCATGGTTTCTGTATATCGTCAATAGGTCGTCCTCAGTTGGCGACGGTTAATGACAGACCAAATTTCATCGAGGAAGGTTGCTTATAGTGGACTGTATTGTAGGAAAGGATTTCAGAAGAACTACAGCTTCTGGATAGCTTCCTTATTCTCCGTATGCTAGCAGAATAGTGTCCCGAAAAAACATCCCTCGTTGTTTTATAGGGCGTGTCCCCTCTCCGTCGCCTTATCTTCGCGTGTCCATAGCCTCTTCCGCTGAGCTCCAGTCCAAACGTCCAAGCTTGGCGTCTAGCATCCCCATCTGTGGCTGTTGTCCTTAGGCCTCGGCAAGATCTTCCTAGAACTCCAACGAAGAACGTTCTCCCGCTGGAAGACAATGGGCAGCGGTGAAAGTTGCCCACAGTATTTTAGGTAGTAGTTTCGGATAACTCTTCTGATCTGTTCGAACGATATTGACTGACTGACTGTGCGATGCACGATCTTTCGAAGCCCAGGATTGCCCAAAGGGAAATCGATTTTCCCATTGGTGTTTGACAGGACCGAGGTTGGGCCCTCGGTCCGCGAATCAGGTGCCCCCAAAGAAGGGAGGAACGTCTTCCGCGACCAGGTCAAGTGGTGGAGGAAACCTCTCCCTCAAAGGGGGTTGCTGGTGGGCCACCCGCACATTCGTGACCCGTTACTTTATGGCTTCGAAGGTCGTGACATCGCGCATGGCCTGGTCCTTTCTCTTGCAAGCCTATTGTCAGCCAAATCCTAAGTGCTGTTGCCTGCTTTCTAAATCAGTGGCTAAAGAATGCCTCGTGTCCGGTGACCCGAGGGAAATAAAGAACGGTTTGTAAAATATATTGAAAATGAAGAGAATAGAAGACACGGAACTTGAAATAAAACAGCAATTAGAATCTGGCTGCCAGAAGATCCTAACGGGTCTTCTGGGACTGGGGTTTGTCCCAAGATGGTTTAATCCTAAACACACGGATTAACAGTTTCCTTAGAAAACAAATCCCAATCAAACTGATTTTAACCCTTTGCACTCGAGAGTCTGTCTCCAGTCATCATTTGATAAAATTTCAAAGATCGATACTCATTAATATGTCAAATTTGAGATAATGTAACGGTGTGCGAGGTATCGAAATCAAATAATTCTATATGTTAATTATTACACGAATTCTTATTTAATATCGTCAGCTTCATAGCAGAAAATCTTTGAACTCCTGCTCTTCTTTAGCTAAAAAATCGTCGAGTGCAAAGGGTTAAATACCAGACTCTAAAATTTCATATTTTTATTATATTATTTTTATTATAGTATTCTTTAATGTCGTATTCTCTATTTTAATATATTTTCGCGAATGCGAGTGCATCATTTTATCATTTTCATTAGGCCTAATAGAAGTTCGAACAATCTTTGCCAGAATACTATTTCATCTGTCGATGAAAAGATAAGATAAAAGATAAGTAAAGATGCAACGTAATTCGGACTGATTATCCCTGTTACTTTGAACTTTTATTATCTTAAGGTAAAGTAAACTTTCATCTTTACTTAGCTTTCCATTCCCACGCATTTACATGGTGTTTGTATCGTGTGTTGTAATCAAACTCTACGAAGATAACAGGAAAGTAAAAGATGAAGTTAAAAGTTTCACGAGTGAACTTTATACTGACAGTTAAGCTAAGAGTGAAGTTCGGTGTAACTTTTACTTACAGTCATCCAAGCATTCAACCAACGCTGTTGGCTTTCAACTGTTGTTCGTGTTTTACATTGCATTAGCAAGAAATTATCGCATTCGCGACCAACCCCTTTCTTCGAATCCTTATCGCAGAATGAAATTATTTTGAGCAAACTTGCAATCGATTCTTTAATTTTTCGCTTGATTTTCGCGATTTTTCAGTTCGTAATGGGTGTAATAAAATTCGTATACTTACATTTATATGAGAGTTTGATATTATTTTTATTGCTAGAATTTATTGACAAGGTTTCGCGAAACGTCCTGTGTATCGTGATTTCAATTTTCAATGAATAGGGTAATTTTAATCGATGATTCTTCTTACATAAAAATTTGTTGAATAAGATACTTGCATTACACGATTTATTACACGATTAATTATAGTAAAATTCGTGGAATACATTTATTTTATGTACAAGTTTGTATAACACGGTATTCATATTACACACGAATTTTTATACTGCAGTAATTTTATTGCACCCATTGTGAGATTAATTGGGTGAAAAATTAGCACGAAATAGAAATTTCGTATAACACGATTTTTAATATATTTCTAATAAATCAACTCGAAAATTGCCATAATTTAAGAACGATAATTTACCAGTTTTTATTTTCTTAAGAGGGTGTCATAAAAATTGATTTTTTGGAATTTGTTTGTAAGGAAACCATGATATATATTGTCATGCAAATTTCGTGATCAGATTTATTTATACTTAGAGAATATCTACAATTATTTTTTAATGAAATTAATGAAAATTGTGGAAATTATGTAGCCTTAGATAAATCAGCTCGAATGACTGACATGATTTCGGATCATCTGGTTATCTGAAACGAAAAAGCTGAAAAGTATATTAATTAGTATAAATACGGCTATAGCATGAATCATTGACACAACAAAATTTCGAAAATTATAAAAATGGCAGCATTTTGAAGTTTAAATATTAATTTTCCTTGTTTTTCGTTCTTTGGATGATAAACAAAAATAGAAAAAAACATCAGATTTTGAAATCCGTGGTTCACGCGATAAAGGTACATCCACTGAAGATCTCCTCCAAATTTCATGTCAATCGGTCAACTAAAACGCTAGATATCCCGTCGACCATTTCAAAAAATATGTTTTCGAGAAAAACACGTTTAAAGTTTTCGTTCCCCATTGTACGATATCTATACACCGCACTTCAAATACCTGTAACTTCGTTAATTTTACGAATTCAGGTAAATCCTTTTGCACGAACATTTTCGAGGGCATGCACTTTCGAAAAATATAAAAAAAATAAAATCGCCTTTTTTAAACCGGATTGCAGTAATACTCCCGTAATACACTTAAGATTATACTGTAATCTTCCGAACCGACGCAATGCAAAATTCATTCGGAAATGCATTTACGATCAAAGCTACGGAAGAGTATTTACCTGTAATTAAGAGAAAAGAAATTAGCGAGGAGTTTAAAGTGCGCCTTGCAACTGGGTAGTTGATCAAAACGTTATCCAGCGTATTTCCATCGATCACGCGAGATTTATGTTTGCACGTGACAGGCAGATTATTGTGAGCCCGTTCGACATTGTATTTTAATTATTTAAAACTCGCGTGCAATTAGAGTTTCCTAGCCCGAGGACTCGGCTGAATTCGTCTTGCTAGCAGAGCCACTGCAAATATCGATGTTAACTTGCAGCAGTTTCGCGATCAAAGTCTTTGCCTCACGCAACAGCCTGCCAACAGCTCTGGCTAATTTAAATGCAACGAAGCAATACCGCACGTACGATCTTAGATTGCAGATTAACGTGTGGCAAACAAACCAATTGAACGATCAATTACTCTGACGTTTGATTTTATTGCGAATGTGATCGACACCGATGGATCATAAGTGCTTTATATGCTGGATAAGCTTTCCACGCAATTCACTGTCTGAATAAACGGTAATTGCTTGAACAATGTATCCGATGATTTAACAATATCGGATATTTTGCCGCCCGATTATTTTATCATTTTTATCCTGACAGATAGATTGTATTTTGGACAGTTCTTATTGTTAGTATCATAAATGCTGTATAATTGTGAACGATACTTTATGATTTGTAAATTGAATATCTTCGATGAAACTAATTTCCGAATACGTGATAATTCATCGAATAATATGTTTGATGATTTAAAGATATTTGTTCAAATGTTGATTGAAAAATATTCCTCATTTGTTCCTGTCTTGACAGATGGGAAATATTTTGCGTAATACTTAGCTCCATAAATGCTGTTTAATTTGATAACATTAGATATTTTGCATACGATTATTTCGTAATTTTTGTCTTGACAGCTGGGCAATATTTTGTATAGTTCTTATTGTTAGTATTATAAATGCTGTATAATTGTGAGTGATACTTTATGATTTATAAATTAAAATTCTTAATGCTATAACTACTGTATAATTTAGCAATATTAGATATTTTGCATACGATTATTTCATAATTTTTATCTTGACAGCTGGGCAATATTTTGTATAGTTCTTATTGTTAGTATTATAAATGCTGTATAATTGTGAGTGATACTTTATGATTTATAAATTAAAATTCTTAATGCTATAACTACTGTATAATTTAGCAATATTAGATATTTTGCATACGATTATTTCATAATTTTTATCTTGACAGCTGGGCAATATTTTGTATAGTTCTAATGAATGATACTTTATGATTTATAAATTGAATATTTTCGACGTAATTAATTTCCAAACACATGATAATTGATCGAGTAATGTATTTGATAATTTTTAAATATTTATTCAAATATTAATTGAAAAAATCGATTATTTCATAATTTTTATCTTGACAGCTGGGCAATATCTTGTACAGTTCTTATTGTTAGTATTATAAATGCTGTATAATTGTGAGTGATACTTTATGATTTATAAATTAAAATTCTTAATGCTATAACTACTGTATAATTTAGCAATATTAGATATTTTGCATACGATTATTTCATAATTTTTATCTTGACAGCTGGGCAATATCTTGTACAGTTCTTAGTGTTAGTACCATGAATGCTTTATAATTATGAATGATACTTTATGATTTATAAATTGAATATTTTCGACGCAATTAATTTCCAAACACGTGATAATTGATCGAGTAATGTATTTGATAATTTTTAAATATTTATTCAAATATTAATTGAAAAATATTTCTCATTTGTTCCTGTCTTGACAGATGAGAAATATTTTAGATAATTCTTAGTGCCATAAATTCTGTATAATTTAACAATATCGGACATTTTACCACGTGATTATTTTATAATTTTTTCATAATTTTTATCTTGACAGCTGGGCAATATCTTGTACAGTTCTTAGTGTTAGTACCATGAATGCTGTATAATTATGAATGACACTTTATGATTTATAAATTGAATATTTTCGACGCAATTCATTTCTGAATATGTAATAATTAACCTAACAATATATTCGATAATTTAAAAATATCTGTACGAATATTAATTGAAAAATACCTGTCAGTTAATATTTAGGGTAATTCTTAGTACCATAAATGCTGCATAATTGCTAATAATGCTATTACTATATATTATAATAATTCTATATTAGATATATTATAATAATATATACTATAATAATACTATGATTAAAGAAATCGAATATTTTTGACGTAATTGATTTTCCGAGTACACGATAATTGTTTAAACAATATGTTTCGTGATTTAAAAATATTCCTTATCTCACCGTACAATTATTCATTCATTTACGTCTTAAGAGATGGGAAATGATTTGCAGAATTTTTAGCCGATGATAACTAATATTTTGCAAACTGTACGTGTAATTCGAGACATAGTGAATACACCGCGATTGGTGTTCCGGAAAGTAGAGAAACAGTATTGCATAGAAATACGAGACGAGAAGCTAGAGATATATAAATATATGATGCATGTATGTATTTATTTGTAGCGAGTACGAAATCTGTTTGCACGTACTCGTGTTTTTCAGCGAATCGATCCTGTGGTTATTTCTGTTAGCAGAACGATCCTTTTTTATTCAGAGGAATTGTTCGAAAACGATAGAAAGTTTGCCGTGTATATTTAGAATTGTTTGTCCGATATAATAAAATTAATTCGATCGATGTAAACGTACAATGTGTAATGGCAAAAAGCTGTGGCAATTAAAAATTACATATTTTTACAAGAATATAAAACAGTATTAAATTTTGCATACTAAATCACGTGGAATAAGTATAATTATTTATATTTATTATTTTATTATCTCAATTAAACCGTGAACGATTTTTACCATTATAGAATAATTTGTTTGTAGCAATTATTAGCTACATAGCAATTAGTAGATACTGTACAGTATCATGTAAAAAGAAATGCAACGAGAAGTTGGAAAACTATAAAATCTATACTTACTACTAATCCCAACCCCCGAGCACATACCACCTGTACGCTTAAAAATTGCATTATCCAGTAACACCTGCAGCCCCGAAACCCGAAAGATTTAAACTGTCACGTAGAATGATTTATTCAAAATTCAACGTCTGCAGGATACGGTATAAATCTCCGTTGACCGAATTTTGCATCGAAGCATTTTCTCCCTCCGGACAGGAGATCGCCTTCTTTCTCTTTCTCTCCTATTTTCCCGTCTTTTTTCGTCCCTTTTCCCCGGTCGGATTACACGACGTACGCAATTTTGCCGGAAATTCCGAACGAGCCGGAATCGACGGGCGACAAAGACACGAAAAAATATCGTGGCCCGCGTGAAATCGTTCTCTCAGTGTGGCAGATTCGTGTCCCGGTCGTCCGCCGTGTCCTTCCCCCACTACCGCCCGCTCCGGGCCTTCTCTCCCCACCCGAGCGCTCCTTGGCTGCGCGCGCACGCGATAAGCCGAGCATAGGATATTTGTCGCGTCGCTCGTGGAAGGATCGCTGAAAGTGGCCCTGTCGTATCAGCAATGCAAATAAATACGTGCGCGCAATATAATTCCAGCCGAACAGCCAGGGTAATTCGAAGACGATGTATAAATTGGCACGATGGCGCGTGAAGAATTCGAAGAGTTTCGATCGGGTTTATTTAAAGCCGGGGCCCCTGTGCAGAGGTAAACGTCTGGAATTTATTTCGTATATTATATCCGTCGTCGCGAACGTGATCCGTACCGCGCACGATAATGCCGTTCAACTACCGATGAATATTGCCTGCTTGCGGCTCAGGCGTCACGTGTGATTTCACGTCGGCCATGAGAGAGTCTTAAATCACCGCTGTCGTGATAGATGGCGCTGCTCTACCGTTAGATGTATGCGATTCTGTTTATTCGTGCCTCGGGAAGGGGTTTCGATTAAATATTGGGAATTAAATCAAATTTCCGTGGGCAGTATTTTTGGTTAGATTTATGTATACATATGTGGGTGATGGATGGGAGACAGGTTCGGTTACTAAGTGGTTTATCGGATTATACGTGACATTGATATAGAAAGTTTGAAAGGACTGAATGTAGAGCTCGTTCGATCGGAGTATAAACGGAAATAGAATGGAAGTTTTAGTTGTTGTTAACATGGTCGAGTCGCGGGATGAGAAAATAGTCGTTTCGGTGGAAAATTACGCGTAGATCGCCGGTATGGATATTACGTGTAGTACTCTGCTCGAGAAAATTATTTCATCGAGGCTTGATAATTTTCTTCTCAGCTGATAGCTCTGACACTTCCTTTCACGATCAAAGGATACCATTTTAGTTTTTAATGATTATCACTTTGATTGCCATGTACTTTTCTATGGTAGCTCAGGGGGCCACGATAAAATTTCCATTATTATTAGGATATAATAATGATGAATTATCAAACAATATGTCAGAAAGAAAATGGTGTAATTTATTAATGTCTTCTTTTCAAAGTTCTTTATTTATTTACGGTGTTCAACTATTCAGAAATTGGTTAGAATAACTGGTGATTACTATGGCGCCCCACTGAGAAGACAAGCACCGGTGACTGATGACCACCATAGAAGTCAACGTGTTTAATGATCAATAAAGGAGAAACTAAATAAATCTTATTATTTTTTATAATATTCTAAAAATAATATTCCAGAGGAAAAAATTATTTTTCACTTTTGCTACGTTATTACTGGTTAGGTTAGGTTAGGTTAGGTTAGGTAAATATATACATATTTAAAATGTGTATTTTTAAACCAGCTTCATGTTTTATTTGAAAGATTTTCCACTTTTTCTTAAGTTCCCTATCCAGTAACATTGAATTTGATACCTTGAACTTGTTTGTACTCCAATACATTATGGTATTCAGAGTCTATAGTCTTCGTGGTTTTAAATATTCACTAAAGACATTTCTGGATTTCCTCGTTACTTCGCTACGAATAGAAAAGTTCCACAAGAATTTAATCAAGTCGACGTAGATTTACTATGGAATTCAGTGTAAAGCTAAATATAAGTACACTTTATTCCTGTAACTTTAGCACGAGTATCGTTGATATGATTAGTATAATATAAATACCAATTTAGTTACTACGCGAAATAAATTATTTGTATCATTTTTATTTTAATCTTATATACCGTTAATTGTTTAACACGTAGGAAATATTTTCAATAAAATTTCACAAAATTATTCGTCCATATTAGCCTAATCTATTAGCGCCAAGTGACTCTTTGGCACATCATACTGGTACTTTGGCATAGTAAATGCACGGTATGCCAGGGACGTCATTTGATGCCAAGAAACGAAGTTGCTATTATTATTAGCGAGTCACTATACTACATTTAATAAATTAATTCAATTTTAATAATCGTGTAAAATATTGTTAATACATCGATAGATTATGAGTTTATAAGCTTAATTTAGCTTACTTATATTTAAAACTTTTATTTTAATCAGAAACCTATAGGAATTGAAATGACTATAGCAATCCAATAGGTTCTGATCCCTTCGTTTAAGGGACTTAAGGGATTTCAGGTATACAATAAAAACAGTAAAATGAAGTATACAGTATTAACGTTGTAGTATAGTAGCACAGAAAGTAATGGAATAATAAATAGTTAAAGAGGAGAAAGAAACGAAAGAAAAGCTTAATAAATAAACGGTTGACGTCTAGTTGAGCCTAGAAATAGTTGAACCTTGAAAAATCATAACGATACATTAAAGAAGTCAATGTTTTGACAGTGTACATTTGCTGTTGATAACATAGTCGAAAATGTCAATACAATTGAAAATTTTAATCAAAAACCTATAGGAGTTGAAATGGCTATAGCAATCCAATAGGTTCTGATTCCTTCATTTATACAAAAAAGTTAGCTCACCACGATATTAATAAAAAATGTCGATACAATTGGAAATTTTAATCAAAAACCTGTAAGAATTGAAATAGCTATAGCAATCTTTTGTTATTGTTGTTATTACGCATTGTTAAGCTTTTGTTATTAGATAGTCAAATTGAAACGTGCAACTATCGTGTACATAGAAGTTCAAACGAAATTGAATGCTCTTTATGGAGAATTTCTTCTAATTTGATCGGAAGTATTAATCGTATTTGATTGGAAGTATTAATATTGCATGTCTGCAATGCAGTCTGACACGTATTCCATTGCTCGGTATCATTTTGCATAGAGCAGTCTTCGAATATCAATTTTCAAACTCGTTATGATAAAGCGACAATGCAGTAGACACCAGAAACCTTAACCACTTTCTATAGCAAGAAATACCTGCTTGTCATCACATTCGATACTCTCCCTATATTAATTAATTAGTATTATTATGTTTCACGTATTCTATAACAGTAACAATTATTGCAATGCATAGCATTTGAGTTTACGTTACTTAATTTCTTAAATACAGCTGCATTAATGAATTTTTATTTTTCTGTTTCAGGTAAGAGAAGAAACATCAAACTGTGCCTTGATTAACGCTGAAAATAGGTGTAGTAGAAATAAAAGCTTTATTTTCATTGAGTATACTACTAGGAGAATCATAAAACGAGGGGTAGAACAATTTGTCTGTGATTTTAATTTAAAGTCTACGTTGTTGAAAATCTGCATTATTCGAAAAATGAGCATGGCAAATTGTGATCAGATTCCTGGGTCTGTAAGTTTTCAAAAAATTGGTAATTTGGAAAATTTGTTTTATCTTCCATGTTTCATGATTCAAGTTTTGGTTTTGGTATTATATAGTTGGTTCGAGCGATGTAATTTTAGTTGTTGTGATTTATTGTATCTAGCACTAATCTTCAGGATTAGTCTGCAGTCTATATCTATAGATTGTATGTCTATGGATTTTCACTTTGTTGACACTAAATTTATCAGGACTGATTAAACGACAAGTGAAATAGGAGTGAGATAAGATATGAAGAAGAAATGGGATAAGAGGAAAAATAAAGGAGATAAAAGAAAGAAATATATTATAGATATCTATATGTCCACCGCCATTTTGGTCACCCGTGACGGTAAATTGCTTTCTGAGTGGGACTATGGTGGTCATCAGCGACCAAAAAATAAAAATTGGCATTGGAATAATCATTTCAAACACGTTACTTTAGATCATGCGAGGAACGTGTTAACCATGTTGTACGAGAGTCTATTGTATTCATATTCGTCATAACGGTGTTAGCACCAACATCGTTGCCATATTCGTTGTCATGGTATCGTCATCATATCCATCACAATGACATCATAATATTCATATTTTTCATAATGGTGATATTACCAACATCGTCGCCATATTTATTGTCATGGTATCGTCATGGTATCGTCATCATATCCAGCATAATGACATCATAGTATTCATATTCACCATAATGGTGCTGTCACCAACATCGTCGTTATATTTGTCGTCATGGTATCGTCATTATATCCGTCATAATGATACCATAATATTCATATTCGTCATAGTGGTGATATTACCAACATCGTCGCCATATTTATTGTCATGGTATCGTCATGGTATCGTCATCATATCCAGCATAATGACATCATAATATTCATATTCTCCATAGTGGTGATGTCAACAACATCGTCACCATATTTGTCGTCATGGTATCGTCATCATATCCATCATAATGACATCATAATATTCATATTTTTCATAATGGTGCTGTCACCAACATCGTCGTTATATTTGTCGTCATGGTATCGTCATTATATCCGTCATAATGATACCATAATATTCATATTTTTCATAATGGTGATATTACCAACATCGTCGCCATATTTATTGTCATGGTATCATCATGATATCGTCATCATATCCAGCATAATGACATCATAGTATTCATATTCACCATAATGGTGCTGTCACCAACATCGTCGTTATATTTGTCGTCATGGTATCGTCATTATATCCGTCATAATGATACCATAATATTCATATTTTTCATAATGGTGATATTACCAACATCGTCGCCATATTTATTGTCATGGTATCATCATGATATCGTCATCATATCCAGCATAATGACATCATAGTATTCATATTCACCATAATGGTGCTGTCACCAACATCGTCGTTATATTTGTCGTCATGGTATCGTCATTATATCCGTCATAATGATACCATAATATTCATATTCGTCATAGTGGTGATATTACCAACATCGTCGCCATATTTATTGTCATGGTATCGTCATGGTATCGTCATCATATCCAGCATAATGACATCATAATATTCATATTCTCCATAGTGGTGATGTCAACAACATCGTCACCATATTTGTCGTCATGGTATCGTCATCATATCCGTTATAATGACATCATAATGTTCATATTCTCCATAGTGGTGATATTACCAACATCGTCACCATATTTGTCGTCATGGTATCGTCATTATATCCGTCATAATAACATCATCGTAATATTCATATTCGTCATAATGGTGTCATCACCAACATAATCGCAATTTCGTCCTGGTCATATCATATTTGTCATAATAGTGCTACTACCAATATTATCGTCATATTCGTCTTCATCAAACCACCATTGCCATTATAATCATAATCATGGTACCATCATCACCATCATCGACATCACTTACTCCTGAATGGCATCGTCACGATACATATAATAAGAAAAGCACCATAGAACGATTAACCCTTTGCACTGGACGATTTTTTGGCTAAAGAAGGGTAGGGGTTCAAAAATTTCACCATAAAGCTGACGATATTTTGTTCAGCAGTAAATAAGAAATCGAGTAATAACTAAAACCTAGAATTATTTGCATACCGTTACATTATCTTAAATTTGGTATATTAATTAATATCTTCGAAATTTTATCTAATGGTGACTGAAGATCACCTCTCGAGTGCAAAGAGTTAAAATTTGTAATTGGGGTGCCTAGTTTACTGCAGAAACTATAGTACGGTATACCGTAACGAAAATTCTATTGTACCTCCACGTGCAACTCGCATGGCAGCAAACGCGTTAAAAAGCAGAATATACGTACAACTAGCAAAAGGCATAACACCGAAGGGAAATTTTTACACGAAAGATTTGAAAACGATCGTTTATGCCGTGATAGATTTAGCGTTCCAGCCATTCGATACCAAAAGTCAATATCCCTAGATTCTTTTTACCACGACCATTGACTGTCATAAAAATCACCAAGTCTCGACTGAACGAACAAACATCGATCAACCTGTTAACATTCCATTTGACGTGCTTTAAAAAAGCTTGCACCTTCCGTAAATCATAGCCGACAACGCGCTGCAGCAACAGAAGAACCCGTTGCAAAGCAACATTCTACAATATCGATCGGCACTCTAGCTTCTTATCTCGCGGAAATATCTTAAATTGCTATTTCGGAAGTCGGAGTATTCGTACTTTTGCGCTCGACTGATTTTACAGCCCCGCTGCCACGTTCCGAACCCAGCGAATAACTTCCTAGTTACCTGGCGTTACAGAGGGTTAACCGCTTCATCAGGCCGGATGATCAAGGAAATAGAAACGGCCTTTAGCCTGACAAATTCCCCAAACCCAATTCCGACTGCCGATGATCGGAATATATGCCCGAGTTTGGAGAACAGGGAAGAAAAACTGAGATCGGTTTGTATCGCGTGTTCCAAGCGAAATGACTTTTACCAAAATGAATAAATTATGCACGGTCTTCGTAGTCGTCGCTCATCAATACCAATTTCCAGCTCTAGAGCTGACTCTCTGGCTGGTAGCCGAGGCACTTCGACGAAACTGGCTTCTACTCTTGCGGAACGAACGTTACCTACGTCGTCATCTTCTGCCGTGTAGGCTCCTATCGATAATTTAATAGCACCCCTGGCTTTCTCGATTATTTCAGCTCCGTTGAAATATGCAAGAGACTGGATCGAAGTCTCGAGAATCGGACGACCAAGTTCCGGGGGTTCGTTCGTTCGAGGGGCGTCTGTTAGACAGGGGTCCGTCTGGGAGGATCGAAGTGTCAGATGTTGGGACGTGTGTGGTAGCCCCCGAGAATCCCGATGTCAGACCTAACCTCTCCTATCCGAAAATCAACATCCTGCCTGTTGTATTGCAAGTCTTTATTTTTAGTACAATTTACCTGGGAACTTTGAGAGGAACAATGCGGTCAAATACGTGTCAAACTTTGACAGCGACACTCCAAGCTTGCTGTTAGCACGAGAATGGTGATTTTCAGGTTATTGGGAATATTTACTTGTAAATTAGGAAGTAAGTTGTCTACTGTTGGAAGGTTAAGGGAGGATGATGTAGGTAAGGTCGGGGTTGAAGTGAGCAATAGGGTGATAGAACTGAGCAAGGGATAGAAGGAAAAGTTAGACTATAACTTACATGGGAATTTTGTGAGGGCAACGATGTGGTCAAATACGTGTCAAACTTTGACAGCGACACTCCAAGCTTGCTATTAGCACGAGAATGGTGATTTTGAGATTATTGGAAATATTTATTTGTGAATTAGGAAGTAAGCGAGGCTTGTCTACAGTTGGAAGCTTGAGAGAAGATGATGTAGGGTAGGTCGGGGTTGAAATGATCAATAGAGAGCGATAAGGATGAGTAAGAGATAGAAGGAAAAGTTAGCCTGGAGCTTTATTATTAGGTTTGGATCTAGAATTTATCTAATTTATTGGGTTTATGGGGGTCCTCCCTCACCGTCGTTGATATCGTATTTGTCGCAAGTATTCTTGGTGTAGTGGTGCAGCTTGCAAGGATGACTGCAAAGGGAAAGGATGCGGTTTCAGTCCAGCTAGTGGACTCATCAGTAAGGCTACCCTAGCAGGCCCTGTCTCATACTATACTATTAGAAGGTTAGGTTAGGTTAGGTTATACATATAGGAATTGCAGGTTTTCCGAGGACTCGCGAGAAAGTCCTCGAAGTCGGAATCTATCTAGTGGCGATTTCGTGAATAATGATCGCTACAGGTTGTTCGGAAAGTTCGTGCCGAATTTTAATAGGTGACGTAAAGACAGGTCTGTGTCGCATCGCGATTGAATTTTGGGAAAAATTCTGACGAGTTGTAAATCCGTCTCGCGATCTCGTTATGTTGCCCGATAAATTAATATTAATTTTAATATTTAAAAAATTACAAAATTAGCTCGCTAGGATGTTAGTCGAAAATGTTAATATAATTGAATTTTTCAGTCAAATCCTATTAGAATTGTAATGGCTATAACAATCCAATAGGATTTTCCTCTCTTATTTATGTAAAAAATTTAGCTCACCACAATATTAGTCGAAAATGTCAATATAATTGATTTTATTTTGCTGACTTGGACAGCACATTAACGTTAATATTTTTCGTAGAACTGCTCTCTTTGAGGTCTCTATTAGAAGTCTCGAACTGTTCTCCTCGAGGTTTCGTTTCAAAGTGTCCTCGATTTTCCTAAGATCGGTCTTGACAATTTCACATTATCTGGTAACGTGGTGTGGAATGTTTATGGATTATTTTGATTTAAATCGTTATTCGGGAAGAAGTCAGGCGAACCAGCGGAGATATTTCTCTTTCAGAGCTCATTCTCAACCCCGTCCCATGGCGACGTGTATCCGAAATATTCGAGCAAATTCCTAGATGCACCCCTCACTCGCAATCGATACTCTGGTATGAACATTCGTTGCACACGCACACGCCATCCATGTCGAGGGCTTTAATTCCCACAGTGGAGGAACCATGGAAACTGTAACGCTTTCTTTGGTTAGGTGATCCGTCACCATTTTCACGGTGCACTCTCGTCTCTTTGTAGACAGCTACTGTTGGGCGCCTGTCATCACTAGGTTCTTGATTTCAATCGTTTCCTTCGTGTCAGATTCTTCACTGGTTTACGCGCATATTTTCTCCACCGAGTGAAATCCCTCTTGCATTTTTATTAGTTTTAATTTTCTGTCCATTTTGAGATGTCCATTGCTATAAATAGATCTGTTATTCGTGGATATTACGTATAAATAAAAATATAATAAATATATAATAACAATATTATAACTAATATAAATATATATATTAGTCTCCTAAAATTTATATAATTTTTTCTCCTTATTTATGCAAAAAAGTTTGATCACCATGATATTAGTCGAAAATTTCAATATAATTGAACTTTGTAGTCAAATTCTATTGAATTGAGCTATAAAAATTAAATTAAATAAATAAAATTATTATATATTAATTAATTTTTTTTATTTTATTAGTTAATTATCAATATATATATATATATATATAGTCATAATAATTAGTTATTAAATTGTTATTAGTTGTTAATTGTTAAATAACTAATATTAGTTATAATATTGTTATATATATATTATTCCGTTTACACTTTCTTACGTTACTCGTATACACGTTTGCTGTCAATCAATTCTAAATTGTAACTGACCTATCCAAATACTCTCTCATTTGTTCTCTTGTCTTTCATACATCGCATAAATATACACAGTCTATATCACATTTCATTCATTGCACGCATATTCGATCCACTCATGCTTTCTTAGAGACATAATTTATTTTACATCGATATATATTGCGTAGTGTCATAATTAAATTTGAATTTTTCCATTAGCTCTGAAATAAATCGAATCGCTTCTTGAATTTTACGTATTGCAGATTTTTGCATAGCAAATTAAGTCAATCATAATTTCAACGAAATTTGAGAATCGAGGTATCGATTAAAGTAAATTTTACTCTCGATTTCGATTTTATTTATTAAACTATATCCCCCCTTTTTTGACATAAATTTTTAATTTTTATTTTTAATATTTCTAAAACTTTGTTACAAATTTATCAAAATATTATTAAAATAAAATTTATTAAAAATATATTAAAAATTTATATCAACCATCAACACAAGATCGACTTGTCCCGTGTCGTGAATTTTGGAACACCCTGTACATTCTCGCATCCCCATATTTGTCTTCCTGCATTTTTCTGTTTCTTTTATTCTCTTGAGTTACTTGGAAAAGACGTACAGTGACATCTACGCAGCACCCTGCCTACGTATGTTTTGCTCATATGACAATCTCAAGCAGATGGTTAGTCTTCATTTGCATACTTGTCGCTCTGACATAGACACTCCTCGCTCACCCCACACGAACAGCACGACGTTCGCGCAATTGAAATTTAGTTGAAGAAAAGAAAATTGAATACAAGGGAGTTTATAAATTTATCCGGTAATATATATTTCTAATTGTTTAATTTTATTTTTATCGAATATTGAAGTATTGAAATACGATTTTGGATGTTGAATTTTGGATTTTGGGATCAAGTTCTCTTGAACTTTTCGCTGTCACAGTCAAATAAAATTCTATTTACGATGGTTAAAGACGTTTGGAGGCGTTTCTCCGTTCCTTTTAGAAAGCTTCGAATGGATTTTCACGTCAAATCGTGGTTGGTCGAGATCAAAACGTCTTAGAACCCTGGTATTTTCATATTTATGAGTTCACTGTTGGGTGTGAATATAAATTTAGCACATGCAAAGTGCGAAACTTCATATGCAGCTTTCTTCAGAAATTTTCGACCCCGCTTTTATATGCGACATTTATTATTTATCGCGATTCGTCGCGATTCGAATTTACGTGCCATCATTTAATTAAAACTTCTCGGAATTTATAATCGCATAACATATTTATTCACAAAAATATTCTAAATAAATCTTGGGAGAAAATGGAGGAGAAATTCGACACGAATTCTCCAGCTGGTTGCTCGTGCAAATTTTCACTGATCTCGTTACTCCATTAATCCAGATTTTTAATCGATTATTTACGGAACAGCATATTAATAGCTGTAATAAACGAATAATGAAATGCACCAGATGTGATCTACTTGTAGAATATTGTAGGATGGCGAAAACTGATTTTGAGCACACCCAAAATTGATAAAACAACAAGAACAGAATAACACAAACTCTCAAAACTCATAAAACTAATTTAACTTGGGAAAAGAACACCAAGATAGGGGAAACAAAAACACACAAAGATGCACTCTAATTTAACTCTTTCAACACCAAGCGACTCATGCTCGTGCTGATCACAGTTGATTTCTAAGGACTCTGTTTTGGTCGTCAGGGGTCCTGCTTTTATGTTTTCCTTAACCTACGTTTACACTTCCTCACGTTACTCGTATATACACGTTTGGTCTTGTTAACCCATTTGCATCCAAGCGCGGAATATTCCGCGAGCCACGACTGTCGCCTATCACCGAGCGCGGAATATTCCGCGAGCTACGACTGTCGCTTATCACCGAACGCGGAATATTCCGCGAACTGACTTTTTGCATTACCAGTTGCTGAATATTCTTCATATGCCACAGATCACGTTTGATCCCTTTTGTGAGCATCTCACCTACGTCGATTCATTATATTCTTAACAAGTTTTACTTTTGTCGTGAAAATCCTTTTAACTGCCATTATGAGTAGGTGATACGGGCTAGTGGTCAGTTGAACGTCGCTGATGCCTGAACACGGCACCTAAGTATAGCCATGATGCAAATGGGTTAATTGTAAATTGTAACCTATCCAAATACTCTCCCATTTGTTCTCTTTTCACATCACATACATCACATAAATATAGTAACAATCAACACTATACTTCATTCATAAGATGCATATTAGATCCACTATATCGCATAGTGCCATAATTAAGTTTGAATTTTTCCATTTGCTCTGACATAAATCGAATTGCTTCCTCAATTTTATGGATTGCAGATTTTTGCATAACGAATCAAGTGAGTAATAATTTCGAAAGAAATTAAATTCGACGGAATTCGTGAATCGAGGTGTCGATTAAAGTAAATTTTATTCTCGATTTCGATTTTATTTATTAAATTCCCTTTTTTTTATTATTATTATTTTTTTTACACCATACAAATGAATTTATTTCTCCGATTTACCGTCTGCTCGTTCTGAAACAAAATCGACTAAACGAATGTCGATATAATTATTCTAGAATTATTCTTTAAAATTCCTCGATAATTATTAATTAAGAATACTTAGAAATTACCGTCAGAGTTATGATAAAATTCCTAGACGAAATGATTGGAAATTTATTATTTAAAATCATTTGGAAACGAAGCCAGGAATTTTTGATTTATTCGAAAATTAAAATATTCGAAATGAAATATTTCCGATTAAAGTTTCATTTCCATTAAAATGAAAATATTTCCAAATATTATTGGAGGATAGTTTAATAACAATATCACGCAGAAAGGAAAGAGCGTGTAGATTTATAACACCGTTCGATCATTTGAATTCGAAAGATGATATTACGGGATAAATCGTTTCGAAAGCCGAACATCTCCATCACCGTAAAGATATTTTCCACCCGCGCGCACACTGTATTTCGTTTATTTATTTACGATCAAATCGCATGATGCTGGGGGCTCTCGGGTTCTTTTTCATTCCTTGATTCCTCTCCGTGGAAGCAAAATTTCTCACAGTGTTCGCGACGCAGAGAATTCTCGCAAAGAATTCTTCTCTCTCCTCCTCTCCCGCTATCTCTCTGTCTCTCCTTCCTCGGCGCATCCAATATGATATGCACTCGAAAACAATTCTTCCGAAACGAGCAGAAGGATCTCTTCAAACGAAGGAAGTTCTTTTTACGCTCAGTCTATCAGCTGAATTTATAACTCGAATGTACAGCAAAACACGAGGAGAGCAAACTCGAGGGGGTGGAGGATGAGAGGGGGGCAGCGAGAATTTAAATTGTCTGAAAAGAATCCTTCTTTCCATTTACTCTCGCGTGTTGCATTTTTAATAAACCATAAACACGCGACTGGAATTAACGACGTGTAGCAAAATTATCGGATCATCAACGGAAAATGATTATTCGCGAGATAATTTCGTTGGAAATTAATATATAAATCAAGTACAGGTAGGCCTCCTATAACACGGTAGATAGGTTCCCAGAAAATGCCGTGTTGTGTGAAACCGTGTTGTACGAGACCTAGACGCAGTACAAAAAGTGAGGTTACGTTCCGAAAACTTACTAAAAACAAATTTCTTTTTGAATTCTACATAAACAACTTAATTTTTATTAAAAATATAAACATATGTACAACACAAAATAAAAACAAAAATATTATTTTAATTTAATGTAAGTTTAATTTAATAAATTTCGTCGTCATCACTGCTCATGTAGAAGTAGTGTTGTACAAAGGTTTTTGCAATTTTCTTATTGTGTTAGAGCGAAACCGTGTTGTAGGAGGGTTCCCGCAATTTATGAATCGTGTTATAGTGAAACCGTGTTATAGGATGGCTACCTGTATTGCATTTTTAAGTTGTGCCTGCAGTGATTATCGCTGATCAATTTGAATGAATTTTTTTGGGGGGTGTTGCTTACCGGGGAGGGTTAAATAATATAACGAAATATAAAATTTTGGCATCTGGTACTTATCGGAATAATATTTCTGGGAAATAAAAATTTTAGTGGCGATGGAACGAAGATGAGAAATTTTTGCCGCAGTTATTTTAGAAATATTAATAAAGCAGGTTCGATACCATATTCGCCACGGCGTGACTGACTTAGCATCTCTGTGAGCAGGGTTCAGTGTACGTACACTACCCTTGGTATTTTTGTTACAGTTTCCTATCAGCGAATAATGTACATATAATAATTGTTATATAATATAATATAGACAATATTGATGTCGATATAATAGCATCGTTATTAATCCTTTGCACGCGAAATTATTTTTCAATTTTGTTGCTAATAACTCTATTCACTGCTACTTATTTTAAAGAATTTCGTTTACTGATTATATTAAATATAGTTCTCAAACATCCTTGTAATTTGTATTTTGAATTTCAATAATTCAGATAGTTACATTAATCCTTTGCACGCGAAATTATTTTTCAATTTTGTTGCCAATAACTCTATTCACTGCTACTTATTTTATAGAATTTCGTTTACTGATTATATTAAATATAGTTCTCAAACATCCTTGTAATTTGTATTTTGAATTTCAATAATTCAGATAGTTACATTAATCCTTTGCACGCGAAATTATTTTTCAATTTTGTTGCCAATAACTCTATTCACTGCTACTTATTTTAAAGAATTTCGTTTACTGATTATATTAAATATAGTTCTCAAACATCCTTGTAATTTGTATTTTGAATTTCAATAATTCAGATAGTTACATTAATCCTTTGCACGCGAAATTATTTTTCAATTTTGTTGCCAATAACTCTATTCACTGCTACTTATTTTAAAGAATTTCGTTTACTGATTATATTAAATATAGTTCTCAAACATCCTTGTAATTTGTATTTTGAATTTCAATAATTCAGATAGTTACATGTTTTTTGTTTTCTTGTTCAGTAAATTAGGAATCGAAGAATGTCGAGTGTAACTCAACGTAGGAGTTGCTACGATGAAAATGGTTGTCGAATCATACTCGACAAAGGAGTGCAAATGATTAATTTTATCCAGTAATATAATTCGTGATGTATAACAATACCCGAAAATCTACCCTTGAAATTTTATATTTCATTTTCACGTCTAGAATTTTGTGTCAATCTGTTATTAATACGTTATTAACACGTTGACTGTCACGCAATTTTTCACGATTCGGGTTTAAGAAGCCAATTTGATTTAACCCTTAACGCTCCCAGTGTTAATTATAATTAATATAAATATTGTTATCAAAATTATATTACTTCTGAGACGAATAGAGATTGTTTCGAATAACTTAGATATTATTATTATATTATACAGAATAAGTTGGAGCAGCCCGTGGATATTTATAATTAAAAGTAGGAGCATTATGGATTAATCATGTTATACTATTAAAAACTTTATTTATAGTACATGGTAATAATCAAAAAGCTTAAAAAATTTTAAAAAGAAAACAAAATTTTCTGCTCATTTAAACGAAACGACATTTAACACTAGATTTACGAATGTCGATTATATACATATTTTTACCAAAGTGAGCCAATTTCACTCATACGAGAAAATTAAAGTTTCTTACAAAGAAAATAGTTATAAATCAATTTAAATGAAAAATTTATTATTAAAAAATTCATTGAAAATATTTGTAACATATAAACTATTTTTGAAATACATTTTTCGCAAACATTTCTATTACATTTAGCACGAAGGCATCTACTTCTGTTACATGATTTTTGAACTTGACAATTTTTCCGTGCGTCAGTAATATGACATTTTATCAATGGAATGGAAGTGTTCTCGACATCCTTTTTATATTTACTTTTTAGTTTTTGCAAGCCGCAATTTGCCTAGGCCCGATGTAGGCTATAAATTTCGCGTGTTACGCGATTAACTGTTAAATCATTTTATCAGTCAAATTGACTCACAACCGTAAAAATAGGTATACCACATTTGATAATGCGAAATGAAGGGGTCTGTGAAGGAGAGGAATTGACATTCACATATATTTCATTACGTAACTAAAAACCAACATGTGATTTTAAAAAATAATATTTAAATTTTATATATATAGGATCGAGGTGGGTGGATGGGCTAAAGTAACGTTGTTTCACTGCTTCTTAAAATGCAATAAGCTTATACTTATATTATCGGCTACGAAACTAGAAACTCGCTACGGGTACACTCGATTTTTACTTCTTAGACGCTATCTTGAAGACCGTGAAGGACTGGTCCTGCCCGCGCCCTTGCACCCTTATTTAAGCATTCACTGTGTCCTCATCTATACCCACGTTCTCTCTTCTCAATCGGTCGGTCACGTATTCTAAACAATTCATAAACTTTCACTCGTTTATCGCATTCGACTCTATCATAAACCTCCTTTACATTCGATCCTCTTGCACGCGGTCTCTTTCGTTCTAAGTCCAAACACACTTATCATTCTTCCAGGGCCGTACTTATTCCAATCCCACATATATATAGTAATCAAATTTTTAATGAGTCAAATTGGCTCAGTCCTTACATCTAGTGTTAATATGGCAAATAACGAAGGGACGAGATAACTCGTAATAGGTGTCCTGGGCAAGTAAACAATCGAGAGGCGCTCTTCAGTCGCCATTTGATAAAATTGCTTGATATTTTAGCTTGATATTCATTAAAATGTGAAATTTGAGGTAATGTAACGACATGCGAGCTATCGAAATCAAATAATTCTCCGTGTTAATTATTACATGACTTCTTATTTACTGCTCCAAAAAATATCGTCAGCTTTTAGCAGAAAATCCTTGAACTCCTTCTTTTCCTTAGTCAAAAAATCGTCGAGTGCAAAGGGTTAATAAAGAATTGCGTATTATTAATAAAGAATTTGATCCTGATAAATAGCTGAAATAAAAATTGTATATTTTACAATTGAAAATTTTCCACCCCTCAAACTTTTAATTATCGATTACTATGTTCTGGAAGAACGTCTTACTTTCGCAGTCTTCTACGAAATTTCTGAAAGCGTGGAAAGTCAACTGGCCGGGGAAAGAATAGCTCCCTAATTGTAAAGGAGAAAACGAATAAATGGAGCAAACGTTTGCCCACGTACGCGGCACAGCGCGGCGCCATGTCAAAACAACCACTTTTCAGCCAACCAAGTGGTCCTTGAAAATTGCATCATTGGAAACCTTTCAACGGGATGACGTTTTCTCTTTCTCGCTCGAACGACAAACAAGTTCTCGTAATGACGAGCACCCTATTGTCCCGGATGAAAGCAGCCATGTTGACAGTTGTTCTTTTTTGTTCTTTTATTTTTTTGCGAACGCGAATCTGAAAATTTTGCAGACCTATTGGTCTCGCTGCATCGCGCCACTTCCGGTCACTTCGACACAGCATTTCAATGCTGTTATTATTATCACGTGTATAACTACGTTATACGTCTATAGTTATAAATATGGATACCCTCTGTTATTTGTAGGATGTTTCCATCTTCAGAAAAATTCCAGCAGGAGCATCATATGCTTAGATGACTCAATAAGGATAGCATAGTACTCTCTATTGTAGTATACCATTGTATATCGTCAATAGGTCGTCCGCAATTGGCGACGGTTAATGACGAACCAAATTTCTTGAGGAACGTTGTGTTTATAGTGGGCTGTATATTTTATGTAGTAGTTCCGAATGACTCTTCTGAACTGTTCGAATGTTATTAACTGACTGACTGGTACTGACCTAACTAACTTGTACGATGCACGATCTTTCGGAGCCCATGGTTTCCAAAGGGAAATCGGTTTTCCCATTGGTGGTTGACAGGACCGAGGGTGGGCCCTCGGTCCGCGAATCAGATGCCCCCAAAGAAGGGAGGACCGTCTTCCGCGACCAGGTCTGCCGGTGGAGGAAGCCTCTCCCTCAAAGGGGGTTGCTGGTGGGCCACCCGCACATTCGTGATCCTTCCTGAAGGACCCGTTACTTTATGGCTCCGAAAGTCGCGACATCGCGCATGGCCTGGTCCCTTTCTTTGCAGGCCTATTGTCAGCCAAATCCTAAGTGCTGTTGCCTGCCTTCTAACATTAATGGCTAAAGAATGCCTCGTGTCCGGTGACCCGAGGGAAATAAAGAATTGTTCGAAAATGCATTGAAAATGAAGATAGAAAGGACACGGAACTTGAACTAAAACAGCAATTAGAATCTGGCTGCCAGAAGACCCTAAGAGTCTTCTGGGTCTGTTCTAAACAAAGGGCCGAATGAAATACCGACACGACATTCCAAGGCTTAACAACCATAGTACTCTCTATACACTTCCGGTCACTTCGACACAGCATTTCAATGCTGTCACTATTATCACATATGTAACTATGTTATGCTATGCTATAGCTATAACTATGCATACCCTCTATTATTTGCACAATGTTTCCATGTTCAGAAAAATTCTACACCGAGCATCCTATGCTTGGATGACTATACTCAACGAGTATACCATAGTACTCCCTATTATAGTACTTTACTACTGAAAATTTCCTTATCTAAGAGCAGGCCATGTTACTTGATTTTGTTGAAATATCAGTTCAAGGACATGGATTGGACTATTAGCATATCCTAATAACGTTAGGTTTGTTTCACGTATTTCCCACTGATGAGTATGCTTTTAACAACGAGGTGTCAACTGATGAACTCAGAAATGACACGAAATCCAAAGGAGTAATACTATTTCAGAGATTGGAGGGTGATAATGTTTATTGGTAATATGGGGGTCCTCCCCCACCATCGTTTGAAGGTGGTTGGCGTAGCTAGAAGGGACAGTAGGAAAAGAAAGGGATGCGTTTCGTCCCGGGCCTGCTATTGGACTGTAAGGCTACCCTAGCAGGCCCTGCCTTAGACACTGGGAAGTTATATATATAGGAATTAGAGGTTTTTCGAGGATTTGCAGGAAATTCCTCGAAGACGAAATCCATCTAGTGGCGAGGGCGAGAATGATGGACGCTACACTCTGAAACCCTAGCATTCGTACATAAATTTAGCTTTCTAGTAACAGACTTGATGTCGTAGGTGCTTTTACTCAGAGCTAAGGCATATGACCGGTCCTACGTGAAATTTTGAGGTCAAATACCGGTGATGCTCGTCAACGTGATAAGATTCGCTGACAGGGTACATCGGATTTATCTGTCCACGAAAAAACTTACTTGCTTCCTGTTATGAGTAATTACCAAGAAATCTCATGACACGGAAGCAACGTGGAATCCATGGCCAGCGTTGGATCGGATGGGAAGAGAAACGGAGATGGAAGCACCGGAGGGACGGAGACGTTGGATAGGGTAATTTGGAGGGTGAGCCTCGGTTTGCAGGCAGCACGCCAGACTGCGACTGTAGATTGGTATCAAGACACATCGGCAAGAAGCTCGTTGGAAGTGGTCGGGGGTGAGGATCGGCGATGTACAGCAAGTATATTCGTTAACTCGATTAGCCTTAATTAAGCGCCGGGGCTTATTTCGATCTGTCGGTTAATCGGGTCGTCTGTGCCGCGCGGTGAGCTTGTCGTGACTTTGAAATAGACTCGAGATGCGGTTTCCATCGCGCGTCCCGTCCCTCCGCATAGCGAATGAGAACGAGGGCCCGGCGTTTCCGGCGAAACAGACGGCAACTTCCGCACGGTGCATCTCCACGGATTCGACGCTCCGCCGAAATTACAAATTAATTAACCGACGTTTGGCCCCACGAACACGCCGAGCACGTGGATACATTCCCGTGGAACGGGGGGGTCGCGTTCGCGCTCGCGCGATCATTCAGGGCTGCGTTAGGAATTGTTATTAGATAGCAATTGGAACGGAATTGTGTTCCAAGTTAGGAACGCAATCTTTATTTTCGTTACTATTAAAAGGGTTGTAACGCAAGGAATAGTAGTCAGTGGAAAACTGTGGAAAAACTGTATAGATCTTTATTGAACGGGCGAATGGTTAGAACTGGACAGTGGTACAATACTACCACTGACTAGTGGTACAATATTCTTGCTCTGTCGCTTTTTCTCTGGTGTTTCTTTGAAATATTGCTAATTTCTGAGCGCGTCGAACTGCGCTGCCCCCTTCAGGACGGGCCCCGTGATACGTGTGATGACTAGGGGCACGATATTCTAGCTCTATCACTTCTTTTCCGGTGTTTCTTTGAAGCATTGCTAATTTCTGAGCTCGTCGAACTGCGCTGCCCCCTTCAGGACGGGCCCCGTGATACGTGTGATGACTAGGGGCACGATATTCTAGCTCTATCACTTCTTTTCCGGTGTTTCTTAGAAGCATTGCTAATTTTTATTGCTAATTTCTGAGCTCGTCGAACTGCCCTGCCCCCTTCATAACGGGCCCCGTAACACGTGTAATAGACAGTGGCACAATATTCTTGCGTTATCACTTTTTTCCGGTGTTTCTTTGAAGCATTGCTAATTTCTGAGCTCGTCGAACTGCCCTGCCCCCTTCATAACGGGCCCCGTAACACGTGTAATAGTCAGTGGCACAATATTCTTGCATTGTCACTTTTTTTCCGGTGTTTCTTTGAAACATAGCTAATTTCTGTTGCTAATTTCTGAGCTCGTCGAACTGCCCTGCCCCCTTCATTACGGGCCCCGTAACACGTGTAATAGTCAGTGGCACAATATTCTTGCATTGTCACTTTTTTTCCGGTGTTTCTTTGAAACATAGCTAATTTCTGTTGCTAATTTCTGAGCTCGTCGAACTGCCCTGCCCCCTTCAGTACGGGCCCCGTAACACGTGTAATAGTCAGTGGCACAATATTCTTGCATTGTCACTTTTTTTCCGGTGTTTCTTTGAAACATAGCTAATTTCTGTTGCTAATTTCTGAGCTCGTCGAACTGCCCTGCCCCCTTCAATACGGGCCCCGTGACACGTGTGATGCTAGTAGCACGATATTCGAAATATAAAATTTCCCAAGAATTATTCCCCACACGCTACACCAATGTTTTTCCATTTCCCAGTGAATTTCGTTGAAATTCGATGAGAAAATAAAAAGATTAACGAGCTGTGGGAGGTATGAAATTTGCAAATTGTTCCTCCTAATTCTGCGAATATTCTTTTTACTCGAATCGAGGGAATTTGGTAGAGAAACGGAGCGAGATGGGAATATGACGATTGAACGGCCGTTTCCTTTCCCGAGGTCGTAACGGGTTAATTGTGGCCGCGGATGAATTTCTAGAAGTTAATCAGAAAAGGGCAACAGGTAGGAAAACTACAGCGGTATCGGTGCAGGGAAATCTTATTACCGAGGGAAGAGGGTTATTATGGTCCCATGGACCTTTTGTGAAGGTAGCTGTAATACCGGTGAAATCGTCTAATTCATTTGTCAAAGAAAAGCAGCTTACTGCCGGAAACTCTGATTAATATTAGGTACAAGGATTCGGCCTGTGACGGATTCAGAGTCTTCTAACAAATTGGCCCTTCCAGTCGGCGAAAAAGACCCGAGATATTCGTTTTTCAGCTGTTACTCGTTTTATCTAAAAATACGAAAGATCGGATCCTTTGAGATAGACATCCCATTTACTAAATAGACATTTCGCTCCCCTTATTTATCTCCTTTTTCAAATTATCTCGAAGTCTCGATGAAAATTTTGTGGGTAGAATGGACAATAATATGGAAGACCTTTTTAACGACTAACTCACCATCTGCTATTATTATTTATTCCTTCGCAAATTAATGAAAATTATAATTATCGTTTTTATACTTTATAATGTATTCTCTGACATGGCACGATCATTTTTCTATTCGAAATGCTGCACTTTTCACGAGTATTTTTTAATCCAGTATTACAATTATCTAGTTTCTGTAAATCGATCAAAATTACATCTACTTGTACGTTATAGCTGTGGGTAGAATGGACAATAATATTCGGAAGACTTTAACGACTAGCTCATACGGTATATTTAACCCCTTGCACTATTTTTACTAGCCTGTCTCGTGATGAAAATTTTAGGCCAAACTTGAATATCACGAGTTAGGCTCGTTGTTTAATTTCATACCAAACATGGATATCACGAGTCTGACTCGTGATCGACATTTCGGTCCAAACGTGGATATCACGAGTCTTAGTCGTGATCGACATTTCGGGTCGAACGTGGATATCACGAGTCTGCCACGTTTGAAATTTTAATTTCGGGCCAAATTAAAAATTATAAATGTAATAAATGTAAATGTATATAAATGTAATGTAATAGCGTGTGAGGCATCGAAATTAAATAATTCCACTTGTCAGTTATTGTACCATTTTTCATTCACTCTTTTGGAAGACATCGTCAGCTTTATGACAGAAAATCTTTCAAATTCTACCCTTCTCTGACGTCGAGTGTAGGGGGTTGAACTTACGGACTTTCTCGCTCTGCATTCCTTCATTCCTCGTTTAATAAAATTTGGAAGATCGATATTAATTAGCGCATTAAATCGAAAATAACATAAATGTAATGTAATAGCGTGAGGCATCGAAATTAAATAATTTCACTTGTCAGTTATTGTACCATTTTTCATTCACTCTTTTGGAAGACATCGTCAGCTTTATGACAGAAAATCTTTCGAATTCTACCCTTGTCTGGCGTCGAGGGTTGAACTGATACACTGCTCGCGTCAGCTCTGCAATCGTGTTAGTCTGGATCAGGGAATCGTTAACGATCGCCGTGCAATTTATCATCATGGCGTCCGATAAATTCGCGGTTACCCGAAAAGTGCAAACGAAACTGCTTGATCCGTTTAACGGAACCTCGCGTACACCGCGCGCAAAACACCACCCGCAGGGATTGATTTAAATGTTCAACTTGGCGATGATTTCTTCGACGATTTATCGGTCCATTAAATTCTCGCGGTGAATCGGCGTTGCGACGGTTCGAGAATTTTCCGCGGACGGAGAAAGGGCGGAAAGTTTCCGGGATCGAAGAATGAAAACGGAGAAAAATAAAGTCGCGGTGGCGTGTTGGTTTTGGGGGGGGGTCCGGGCTCCATTAGATCCGACAGAACGGAGCAGTCGCGATGATTTACGGATCTTTCGCGGCCGATAAGATTCGCCGATGGCCACGGTAATTCACACGTACGCGCCCCTGCCAAGCGTGTGCGCGTGTGTGCAGCAATACGCGGAGAGATGCGAAATGCAGATTCGCCATTGCGCCAAAAACAGATGTAAGATATCGGGAGAACTCGACGGTCCGTGTATCTGCTGGGGAAATTGACGTTTGTACAGGGTTTTCGGGTTTTGCGTGATTTTTCGGTGCAATTTTTATTAGCGGCGAAAATTAGCGGGAGACTTTTTTCGGTGGGTGTCGCGGAATTAATTTCGCCTACGATATCGTGTGTGACACGTGGTGAGGATATCGGGCCAAACACGAGTGCCACGTGTGAGAGACGTGATGGGGATATCGGGTGAAACACGAGTGCCACGTGTGTGAGACGTGATGAGGATATCGGGCGAAACACGAGTGCCACGTGTGAGAGACGTGGTTCGTCGACGAGGTCGAAGGTGAACAACACGGGCCAGGCTCGTGGTGAATTTTTGTCCATGCCTTTCTGCGTTCAATCGCGTGTTATTCTTCGTTATGTTAACGAGAAGTGATTCCACTTTTGATTGATTTTCCTCTTGATCGTGTCACACCTCATTGGAACTTATACGGTACTCGAACGAGTATTTGTTTGGTAATATTTATTTTACATTCTTTACAATTTTGTCACTGTTCTGAGAAAAATTTAGACTGAGTGATAGAGCGGTCCTTGATCAATAGCAGAGGAATCAGTTGAATGATTTTCGTTGGACACGCAAGGTATCTGGATATTTATTTCGTCGAGGAAACCGGTAATTTATATAGCTTGGAAAATAGTAATTTAGACGTGCTTCTGTAATGTTCAATGATTATTTTCACTACCCAGGCTCGTGATTAATTTTCGCCTAGGTCTTTCTGCCTCAATTACGCGTTATTTTCCAATTGGCTCGACGTGTGACCGACTCTGTTGTTGATTATGGCACGTGCCATCGGAATTTAATTAACCTAATTAAATCGTAGAGCAAGCGGTAAAACCTTTGATTTTTGTGGATTTAACGCACATCCACATTTGTTTGGATTTTTATGAAAATATTTAAACACTAGAAATTCGATGAAATTAAGCAAAATGAATAGGTAAAATAATGAGGAAAATAAATAAACAAATATTTACGGACGAGAAATGGAAATAATTTATGGAAATAAATAAATATTTATTTATAGGATAGAAATGAAAGTAGTTTAATGTATAAATGAATAAATAAAATGCAGAATTGGATGAAAATGTTATGTATGGAAATGTATACAAGAAATACGCGAAATATATTTCCCTTCGCACTTGTATTTCATTTCGGCATAATTCTTTCGCCGGTATTTCCAGTTGCACCCGTTCGACATTTTTTCAGTGTCATTTAATAATTATACCCAATCGGTGAACAACACTTGATAATATATACGATATCCGCGTAAATTTTCGCTTTTGGTAAATTCGTTTGAGGCTTTGGTATATAATCGGATTTTACGGAAATAAATATAGCGGACGTGCATGAAATATGCTTTATACTTTCCTGTATGTTTATTTGCAAAATGGAGTGTGCAAAATCTGTCAAATATGCAAAACAAATAGTGAATGGATAAATCGTTGCGAAGGAATGACGAATTTTAATCCAAAACTTTGTCATACTTCGATAGCAATTTTTTGAAAAAATTCATACCCTTTTAATTACGAAAAATCAGGATTAACGAAAATTGCATTGAAATGAAGTTGAAATTACAAACAGCTATGAATATAGAGAAGAATTATTTATTTTGTTTTTAAGGCTTTCGTAGAATAAAATAAATATAAAATTTATAAATAATAGGAAATCGCTAGTGGTATAAAAATAATACCATCTTCACTTCGCCTAATTCGTAGTAAAATTACGAAGCATTATCCATAAGAGGTATTTAACTCTAATTAAAAAACATAAAGAATATTCGTCTTATAAAATAATAAAAATTCAATGTAAACAAAAATAATCATTTTCGTAATATTCTCGTGCAGATGAAAATTTTTAAATAGATTCAATTCCACAAATTTGGCAACCACTAACTCACCAGAGAATTCTCAAAGAAAGGTGCAACAGTTTGGAAAATTCGATCGATTCATCAACGCAGCTGGGTCAAGAGAGCCTTGTCACTCTCAGTTTCTTCTTTCAAAATAGCCTTGAAAAATTCCGAATAACTATGAAAATTTGCCGATTGAAAATTTCTTCTCATTGAATCGAGTGTCCACAATCTCCAGATAACCATTTCACCTAAAAATCATCTGACCAAAATACACAAAAAAAAAGAAAGATCACAATTAAAAAGAGAGAAAGAGTTTAGACACGAACAGACTTTTCAAAACGAAGTATGATCGAAGCTTGACTTTTTGTTCGGAAATACACGCAGAAATCCCTGTTAGGAACTGCATGAGCATACATCGTTCCCGAATAATCGGGGCTAAAGAGGAACGAGGGTGGGTAGGCATGAATCACGATTAATGGAGAAGCATTAAAATGAAGGGGTATTCAGCGCCGGGGAGTATAAAACGTGTACCTACTTGAGCGTACGTAAAGAAGAAAATTGCGTCCGTCTAATAAATCGTGCCTAACTAGAAAGAACGTGGAGTTTCACCTTAACGAATTTCGCAGCATGCGGCTCTCGGTGCCGGTGGAATTTTCGAAATTCTTCCGGGCTAGCAGGACGAATGAGAATCGCGAATGCGTGACAAACGTCGCGGCAATTAAACTATCTTAAAGGCATTAAACGGGACTTATCGCGTATTACAGAGCTTTTCCACTGGCGTCCAGTTCCATTTGCGACGGAGGCTTCACCCTCTTTAAGGGCCAGAGCATCCCTGATGGCCGTCTTTACGACGTGAGTCGCGCGCAGACGTCAGATGGCTCGAATTAGATTGCCTCTAAATTTAAAAGCGCCTCTCTGGATTAATTTAATGGACACGATCCGACTAATCGAGAGTTGCAACGGTAATGAGGTTGAAGATTTATAGTGTGCTAGTCGATAAGTAAGTCTCGACTCCTTTTGGTAAGGATACACTCCTGTGGAAAAGGATAGGTGTGGATGCAGTTACCTTTTAGAGACTGCGTAAGTAAATGTGGCGAGGGATTTAATGTAAGAGAGACTCGAAAAATTGTAGTTAGTGTTTGTTAGGGGCTTGTTGAGATATGTAGATCAACTGTGCAGAGTGTACACTCGTGTTCCAAGGTATTTTAAATGAATTGTGGATGTATATTAAGCTGAAATGTTTAAAATGATGTGGTGCATGTGGTAGGAAGGAAGTTCCTTGAGTATATCAGTGAGAACGTATACGATATTTGTAGTACTTCATTCATCGGAGATCTGCGCCGTGGTGGCGCTAGTGAGTTAGATGGAAAGCCCTCCTAGGGATATCTTAAGCATCGAGTAATAAATTAGCATTGTATTGGAATTTACTATGTTTTAATTATTAGCGTTTTCGATTATAGATAATTGATTCTTTCTATTATTTATATATAATAGAGTTTGTTAAAACTTTTTCTTAATTCCGATATTTCTTCAACGAACACACAACACGTGCAAAATAAATTAGTGGAATTTGAAAATAAGATGAAATCAAACGTGCTTTTACATATCCACCATTTTGATTATTATAGTAGTATTCGTGTTAAAGCTGTGTTAAGCTGAAATGTTTAAAATGATGTGGTGCATGTGGTAGGAAGGAAGTTCCTTGAGTATATCAGTGAGAACGTATACGATATTTGTAGTACTTCATTCATTGGAGATCTGCGCCGTGGTGGCGCTAGTGAGTTAGATGGGAAGTCCTCCTAGGGCTATCTTAAGCATCGAGTAATAAATTAGCATTGTATTGGAATTTACTATGTTTTAATTATTAGCGTTTTCGATTATAGATAATTGATTCTTTCTATTATTTATATATAATAGAGTTTGTTAAAACTTTTTCTTAATTCCGATATTTCTTCAACGAACGCACAACACGTGCAAAATAAATTAGTGGAATTTGAAAATAAGATGAAATCAAACGTGCTTTTACATATCCACCATTTTGATTATCATAGTATTCGTGTTAAAGAAATTATAAAAATTTGGAAATAGGATGAAATTAATTACCATTTCATGGTAATTCGTTTTCGATGTATGATGCAATTATTACGACGCAACACTGTGTAATTGTCAAAAATATTAATATAGGTTATTGCATCGCTTTTTTTTATCATTCGAATATTTCTTATACAACCAGTCCTTTGACACAAATTTCTAAACATTGTTTAATTTGTAAGCTTTCCAGCGTTTCTCTCTAAATAAAAACCGTTCATTGGTTGTTCCCATATTTCCATTGCCTAGAAACTACGTACATCTTTAAAACCTGCATCGTGTTGAAACTGGATTTCAATGTTGGTACCGCGGATGATGTAAAAGCATAACGATACCATTGTTACAGGTATTTCGTTCTGCGGATGAAAATACATACTCAAAAAGGTCGATACGGTTTTGTTAAATTAACAGATTCAACGATCACGCTTTTCCATCTCGCAATCCTATGTTTTCCGTAATTCTAAAAACGAAATACCTGAAACAAGCCCAGTGTTCGTTCCGTTAACTTTGGTCAAATAATCGATGGATGAAAAGAGGGGAAAAGATTCTTGAAAGAAATGGAATAAGAGGAAATACCGACCGATCAATTATGTCTATATATCCGGAGAAAAGTGACGCAGTTCAAGGCGCTAACATTTGGCGCGAAATTTAAAATCAGAAATTTAAAAATTCTCATTTTAGCCGTGATAAGTTTAGCATTAAACAGCTCTTTTCCGAGTTCTCGAGCAAACGAATGATCTTTTACATCGTTGTCGTTTCGTCACTGATGAAACGCAGTGGCGCAGTTCAAAGCGTTAACATTTGGCGCGAAATTTAAAATCAGAAATTTAAAAATTCTCATTTTAGCCGTGATAAGTTTAGCGTTAAACAGCTCTTTTCCGAGTTCTCGAGCAAACGAATGATCTTTTGCATCGCTGTCGTCTCGCCACCGGTGTTAAACTCGAAACGAACCCTGAAACACGCGGTTTCAACCACCCAAGACGCGTCGTCCTTCACCCTTCTTGACTCGCGCGTCCATTGTGCCACGGCGACATTGTTCTTTCCTTTTGTCCGCTAATTTGACACGCCGCATCCTCGATTCACCAGCTAGTCATTAACAATAAGTTAGCCAGCCGTATGTGCGGTTAGCTGGCGGCCATGTTACTTTGATCGCCGCGTAACAATGCCGCGTGTGGCGCCACTGTGCACGCTCGAGTGTTCCCGCGTTGGCCACGAATTATGGCCGAAAACTGGCCTGTCCCGGCGGCTGTTCGCTGAAGGACGATTATTGTTTCACTCTGGAATTTATCGTGCTCCAGTGCAACTTTTCCATGCGTCGCAACTTCGTACCTGGCCGATTTAATGCAACCACCTAGCGTGATATTAGATTAATCTATTTAGCCGGGTCTAGGTACAAGGTGTGCGTGTTCGTGGTGCAGGTAGACACGCGATTCGAAGAGTTGTAATAATAGACGTGGTATTAGTGGGGAATGATTAGACTTTCTTCAGGTTTGACGATCTTTTTTTTTTTTTAGCTTTTTTTTGTTTTTGGTAGAAGATTATTCCATGAGATTTGGGAATATTTCAATGCATGCTGTTTATTTTTAAATAATTTTGAATAATGGATTCCTTTATTGAAATGTGAAGATTATATGAAATATTTAAATATCCATGATAAATATAGATAATATTAAATTAAAAAAATTATTTAAATATGTCACTACCCCGTGACTTTATTAAACCATAATTGCAAAATTTTTGCGGCATTCCACCGAATTATGCATTTTATTTAAACCCAATTTGTATTTGAAACTAATTACTTATACAAAATTAAAAGAAGACACAATTAAATCACCTAATTTGTTCCACGTTCTTGCTTTTGCAAAAATATTTTAAATTAATTGAATTGCCATAGATGAAAATAATTAACCATTTGCACTCGAGAGGCGCCTCCCAGTTGCCATTTAATGAAATTTTAAAGGTGGATGTTAATTAATATATCAAATTTACAATCACTCAATGATGTTTGGTGTATCGAAGTAAAATAAATCTACGTCTTAATTTGCGTACGATTTCTTATTTACCATTTTAAAAATATCGTCGATTTTATGGTAGAAAGTCTTCGAATTACTATTTTCCTGTAACAGAGAAATCACCGAGTGCAAAGGGTTAAGATGTAGGTAAAATATGAGATGCTTCGAGGAAAAAATTCGGAAGTCGAGTATTTGTAAAAATAAATATACGTGATATATTGTAGGCGGAATGAAGTACGGAATTTCGCTTGAGTCGCAGAAAGTTAAAATTTATTGCTCGTTGTACTTTCGTGAAATGTTGCACGGTATTAAATCTCTTTCTCTGCTTGGGAAAAGCGGAATTAGAAATGCTCAGTTTCTTACCTTTATTTGAGAATACGAAATTTATAATCGCTATAGGTCGAAAATAATATAAGCAATATATATATAAGAAACAAATAGATAAAATAAGAAATGAAGACATGAAAGAAATTCGAGAAATTTATTATAAGTCATATGTTACAGGGGGTTGATAATAGTTAAAAAATTAGTATTCCAATTTTTGTATTCAAATAATACATTTATACAATTTTTCGACTAAAATTTGAATGCGCTAGATAACTATAATTCCCGAAATAAAATAAAATAATAATAAATAACAAAATACCAAATCAATTTTTATATTCAAATAATACATACTTATAAATATTACATTTATACAATTTTTGACTAAAATTTGAATGTGCTAGATAACTATAATTCCCGAAATAAAATAAAATAATAGTAAATAATAAAATACCAAACCAATTTTTGTATTCACATAATGCATACTTATAAATATTACATTTATACAATTTTTGACTAAAATTTGAATGTGCTAGATAACTATAATTCCCGAAATAAAATAAAATAATAATAAAAGAAATAGACATATCTGCACGTGAAGCAAAAATCGTTCATTTTGCAATTTAACAGAAACCTCGTAAGAGCTTCAAGAATAATAAAAAGAATCCAAAACTAATGTTACGAAACGTATTGTTGAAGCTTGCCAAAAACTCGACACGGAACAATGCGAAAACTGAGTGACTGTTATCGCAAACTATAACAAATATTCTAGACCAGAACGATGTTCGATCTGTTCATCCTCGTTCACGGAAATCCAGTATGCTGTGAGTAACGAGCTGGCCGATTTTTCGGCATCGTTTGGCAATGTTCAAAGCAAGATAACCTGTCTTCGTTTGACAGCAACAATAAACTGGATTCTACTTCACACAAACTGCTATGGAGCATTCGAGTGCAAGCAGAGCATGAACCAATTCTCTGCGTGCAGATGTACCTAATAGGGAATTACGAACAAATTATGGAATGATGATGAACAGAGATCTAAGTAAATATGTTTATTGTCGAATTATGATCTTGTTATGTTAGAGGGAACTTTTATTATCGTTATTTGTCGAAATACTTGCATTATTATTAGGATAATTGTTGTATATAATTATATTAATTATATATTACAATTGTTATATATTTATACAGATTATTAGATTTTAATATTTTAAAGATTTTTGTTGTGAATGTCGATTTCGTAATGAGTAGTGTAATTAGAATTACTAATTGGAACACTGAGGCGTCAGGAAATAACTGATTTTAAATTTTCTATTTTTCTATTTCTCTATTCTTCATTAGAAGGTTAGGAAATTTTCTATTTTTAATTCAAGATACAGCTTTCATTAGAAAGTGCTGCTGTTGGCAAAATTAATTTTGATTTTTATTTATGCACGGATGTAATTATATACATATATTTATCTTCGTTATACTCGTTTAATTATTGTTATCTTATGTGGACTATATTTAAGTACACATTACGAAGTTTAATTTCGAGATAAAGAAGTATGTGATATTTCAGATTATTCGCGACAGAAAAGTATATTAATAGTATATCCAGGGAAAAGTTTTAGTAAAATTTTTAAATTAATTTAATTTAAATTTAATATAAGTAATGAAAATGAAAATTTTAGATATAAATAAGTAAAATTATAATTTGTACCTTTTGTATCAGGATTAATTAATTTAATTTAAAAATTTAATTATCTCGAAAATAAAAGAGCTAAATAATAAATGATTTTTTTTTAAATATCACGTGTCATTCTATTTGCAGCGAAATATTTACAAAAGGACGCAATTGGCAGAATATATTTAATTATCTCGTTCCTGTTATTAATTCATTAAACATTTCTAATTACTCTAACGAGAAGTTGAAATAATTCTATGGACATACGTACCCTCCATTACACCCTTTTAGTGACTTCACAGCTGCTATACGCAAATACATTAATATAATATATAAAGAAATTACCCCCACAAATTTCTGAAAAATATTTGCAACGCAAGTAAAAGATTCAATACTTGACTCCAGTATTCGGTTAAAAATCCAATTGAATACTGATAAACTGTACTCCCACTCCTATCAACCTGCATAATTCCAATAATGCAACAATTAATTATCTCAATATCACGAGCTCGCTGTATCTATCCAAGATATCCTCTTAACAAAACCCACAAAGTGATCGTTAAACTTTAATAACCTCCTTTACTTTATCCACTCTCCTCGGCGTAGAAATAGAGTACGAAGAAGGAAAGAAAAAAGGAGAGAGAAAATGGAGAAAAAAGAGACGAGAAGAGAGAAAAGCAGCTTGTTGAAATTCCATGAATTACCACGGTTTATCAAGACATTATAATTCCCAACAACTAAAGGGTGTATAATTACTTGGACGTTGGATACGCTGCACAAAGAGGGCGGAGGGTGTATTAACTGCTATTTGAATTATATTTTGCAATTAAGCCCGGCCTTCCCCGCCTCAGCCGCCGCCGCCAGGAATTTAATTAGACGCATTAGATGACATAATACTTGATTCTACTTCATTGTGCTTATTACAACTCCCCCTCCGCCCGTGAGGTTTAACAAAGGACCGACAATTCCAACGGTCCTCTGCTTTTGCAATTGTACCCGCGCCGTACCTCGCTCATTCCTATAATTCTCCGCCGGGTTCCCGTAATTTTGAGAGTGGAATCAGACCTGCATGACACACGGCACGAATCCTCGAGTTAATCGTTATTAGAGCCTACTTCGTTTGATTAATTGCGCGAATGAAACAGGAATACGAATAGCGGACATATTTTTGCCACAGAGGGGATGATGCACGAGACTATGAGACTGTGGTTAAATCGCGTCGATGACGGTTAAATCCTGTCGATAACGAGGCAAGAAATTCGAATTTCTATTTGTCGTGAAATTTGTTAAGTGGTTTTTCGAAAATTAGTTTCCACGTTGGGGTGATTCGTGGCTGTTTGACGAACGTGTTGCGAGGGTTGTGGTTCGGCTTTGGCAAGAAGACTGCTTCTAAATTTTGTAGATCGTGTTTCGAGAATCATTGATCCTTGAGATTTTTGCGTGTATTTTTATGAACTTTGGTTACTTTGATTTTGCAATTTAACGTTGGAATTACGTCTTCTAGTGTACACTTAAATATAATGTACACGGGGTGTCCCAGCAAGGGTAGTAAAATCGGAAGGGGGTGATTCTACGTGAAAAAACGAATCGAAAATGAAGAATAAAATTTTTTCATTTGAAGCTTCGTTGTCGAGAAAATCGACTTTGAATATTCACAGAGTGCGCGTGCTATGGCCCTTGCATATGGCGGATTAACCACTAGCGTACTCTGAGTATTCAAAGTCGATTATCTCGACAACGAAGCTTCGAATGAAAAAATTTTATTCTTTATTTTTGATTTGTTTTTTCACGTAGAATCAGCACCTCCCGATTATTCTACCGTTACTGGAACACCCCGTATAATTGGTACAAATGATTAGGATTTTACATGAATGAAATGAAATATTGATTTTACCAAAAGCAGCTGCAAGAGTATAATGTCTGAAATAAGCCTTTTTGATTCTTGCAGTAGTCCTAAAATTAATATACTTCGGGTTATTTAGTAGGAATTTTTTGTAAATGTCATTTTCAAAAATTTTGATTATGGTGATCACGGAAAATGTAACTTATCTTGGCACATGTCAGTTGCTTTTGTTATTCTGAATAACAGAATATATTATTATATATTATTATATATTATATAATATTATTCAGATATAAACACTGTAAAATTTGCAAACTGGTATCGAGTATAAATATCTGAATTTCAAGAAAACAGAGACTAAAAGATTGCAACAAAGTTAAAGATAATTTGGTCAAATTTGGAAATCTATTGCCTCTCTTGCAATTACTTTTATTCTTTGAACCACTCCTTTGTACCAGCGTTAACCCCAGGCGCCTAGCCACTCAACGAGTAATCGTCTTTGTTCTAATTAGATCAGTCCGTGACGCGCAGCCGGAAGTCTGCTGTGCACGAAATGCGTAGGTTCGGTAGCTTCTCAGGGCTTTTCGATCGTGCTTTCTGCCACGCTGGAAGGATTCTACAGCCGCAACAGCGGCTTGCGTTTTCGCCAGTCGTGTTGCGAGGCTTTCCATCGTCTTTCGATACGCGTAAACAAGTGCACCCCACAGCGTCTTCGCTTTGAATGGCGAAAAGCGGGCGATAACAGCAAGAGGCACGCGGCCCGCTGAGCCTTCCCCCACTACCTCGCCCGTTGAACCCCGTGCCGTAGATGGCCGAGAGTTGACGAATGCGTACGAGCCTCGCGTCTCATCCGGCGCGTTCCGTGATTATTGTTTCGCCATGGAAATTTATCACGCTGAGAAACAAACGTGCCGCCTGGATATCATAATCCACGATTGCGCCGGCCGACCTGAATACATCGTGCCCGTTTCCGCGATAGGAGGACACATTCGCCTGTTGTTTCAGCTTTGTGATTAATCGCGGAGATGTATAATGGAGAGATTGTCCGGGAAAAATTGGCTAAGTTTTTGGACGGCACTGTCGGCTCGGACCGTCGTCTAGGGAGTGGGGGTAGCAGATTGGACGGTTCGTGATTTGTACTTGGATTGCTCTCTCGTTGAGTTTTGGCATTGATGGAATCGTGATCGCTTTGCGGGGTACGTCGAAGACGCAGGGGCCATTTTCAGCTGCGAAGCTTTGTTAACTGTTTCGACGACAACGAGGGGTGGAAATTAATTAGATTCGGAAGAAAATTAACGCGATTATGGATCGTAAGGAATTAACGTTGTTCGATTATTATTTAGTCGAAAACCAATATTTTGTTTCCACCATTTTTAGCGACATCGAGGGTTCCAAGTCAATGAGGGCCTAGTTTATGTTTTTGGACATGCGGATCACGACATTTTTAACTAGGAGTTGAAAAAATTAGTTCGTTGACAACGAGAGAGCGACATAGACTTTTTCCGAAAAGTGACACCGTATTCCCAGTACCCCCCCTTCTCCTTTCGCATTATAAAATTCGACGAAACACAAAATAGTGCCTTCGTTCATTGATACCTCACGATATTGCTTCAAGTATTAAATATAGCTATGAGATTTGTGGGGGTTCTTCCCCACGATTACTGTGATACTTGGTCGCAAGTATCTTCAATATGGCGGCGGTTCTAGAAGGGACGAAAGGAAAAGGAGAGGGGATGCGTTTCGTTCTGGGCCTGTTAGTGGGCCTGCTAGTAGGCTCCGCCTTAAACAAGGATACTATTGGAAAGTTTGGAAATTCTATATATGGGAAACGGAGTTATATATTTTCACATATAATGTGAGAATGATGCCGTCAACAAATTATTATCAAGTTAGAATGGGACATCAGGTGCTTTTGTTCGTGGAGATTTCATTATTCCCGATTTATTTTACGTCGCTCAAGGGGAGCATTAAAAGGGAAACGAAGTGACTGGATATTGAATATTTTGAAATTTATTATACTTCGAGAGCTCTGAATGGGACGGACTGAATATATGATAATATATAAACACAAAGAATATACTATTTACATATTGCAATCAATTAATATGTTTTCCTATTGAAAATTTATTGAGCCAGTTTTTCTTTCCTATTTTTATATTCAAACGATCTAAATTTTCTCTCGATGCAAAATTAGTTCACGAACTAACCGAGTGGCTATAGTCCTTGTACTCTATTGTCTGCGGATAAAACTAAGTCTTCTGTCTGTTTCTTTTCCCTTAAATCGCTCGACCAGAAATAGTAACGTATGATGTCCTCTTTGTCGCCTCCTTTTACGTCGCGTTACCAACATGGATTGCTATGAGAAAAATTCGTTTGATATACGATTCCTTAAGAGAACCACGTCGCAAAAACCGTGAACAGTGCTGACAAGATTCGTCTTCGTTTTTGTTGGAAGAAAGTGATGCTTGGTCACTACTAGTCGACGTGTTTGGTTGTCACTTGGAATCACAGTCTGGCTGTTTAAGGTCGTGGAGACTGTCACAGTTGACCCACTAGGGACATAGTGCTTCCAGCTATTGTAGCTCAGCCTGTATAGCTGATCAGAGAAGGTGACAATCGGCAAAACTAAGTAAAGATGAGTACAGGTGTGGAAGGTTGGAGAAATATTCGGATTTTTCATCAGTGCTAGTGTTAATTTGAGGCACAGTCTTCGAAATAAATTAATGAATAGGAAAATTAGGAATTTTTACATAATATAGATAGTCGATGCACCTTTCGACCTCTATTGCGAAGGCTAATAATAATTATTCGTGATGAAGCGTGTAACGCTGAAGGGAATAAACCTGGATCAGTTTTCTAGTGCCTATGAATATGAAAAATTAGCGTTTTAATTAAAATTTGCATTTTGACCCTCAAAGGGATGCATGTAAGCGAATAGTTATTCCAATTTCTTGCTACTTCCATCAAACTTTCCAGCAACCCTTGGAGATATTAAGATGATAATAGTTAGTGAACCAAGCTGCACGAAGATCCACATATGGAGATACAAAGTGTAGAGTGCATAACTTATAATACACGTCACGGAGGATGTGCACAATGTGAAGTATGAAATATTTGCATGACGGGTAACGTGGAGCTATTTTATATTTCGCGTCCGGCACCGTGCATTATTTCATTTCTATTTCACGCGGTGTTTATGCAACAGAAAATAGACATGAAATTGATAATTAGTTGTGAAATTAATTATTGCAATTAGAACGATATTTATAGCTGCAATTTGCCGAAGTGGAGACATTTTGTGTATCATATCGATCCTGGGAAACTGGGAAAAGATAAATTGATTTCTTTAATTTTAATTTAATAATTAAAATGTCTTTTCCAAAAATTTTTAGTGTGAGAGGAAGTGCTTCTAAATTCGTGGGATAATTATTTCATATTATTTTATCTTTTTCCATTAATATCGTTCTTGGCAGAAAATAAATAAAAGGTAAATCAAAATTATTTTTACCAATATTTTAGGAAATGCAGGAAAATACTTGGGAATATTTCTAAATTTGTAGGATAACTATTTTATATTATTTTATTTTTTCCCATTAACATAGTTCTTCGCAGGAAATAAATAAGAAATACATCAAAATTATTTTTACCAAAGTTTTAGGAAATACAGGAAAAATACTTGGGAATACTTCTAAATTTGTAGGATAACTATTTTATATTAATTTATCTTTCTCCATTAACATCGTTCTTTGCAGAAAATAAATAAAAAGTAAATCAAAATTATTTTTCCCGAAATTCTAGGAAATGCAGGAAAAATAATTGAGAATATTTCTAAATTTGTAGGATAACTATTTTATATTATTTTATTTCTTCCCATTAATATCGTTTTTCGCAAAAAGTAAATCAAAATTATTTTACCAAAATTTTACGAAATACAGAAAAATTACTTGGAAATAATTGTAATTACTAGATATTCGTCGTACAAATGATCCTACACGTTTACTATAATAAATGTATTTGCCGATAGTATCCTCAATTATATTGTATAAAATTTTACACAAGATTTCAACTAGCATATTCCATATTATATATCACCGCGAAAGGAAGTGAATCACAATGCGAATGGCAAACGAAATAAATAAAAACATTCAATATTACATCTCGTAATACGTGTAATAAATAACGCGAGATATATTACCCGTTTTCAAGAAATATAGAAATTAATTTAACAAGAGACCTTCGTGTTAAATATCGCGCTATAATTTATTAAATATACACACAGCGTTCTTGTACAGTCCACGATAATTAATTTCAGTCACCTGCGATTCTACCGTTAAATTACAATTAACGAGTCTACCAGTCAAGCAAACGTCCAATTACAGAAATTCGAGATCTTATTCAGAAACGCATCGGAATATCCTTTCCGTAAAGGATGATGGATTATGCGTGACACGTCGCGGGTAACGACGGTAAAATCGTAATTAGCTTGAAAAAGGATATTCTTGAATGCACAGCTGAAACAAAGTGGACACGAAATGCCCAGCTCCTGAAAGAAATAGGCATTAAGTCAGCAGGCTGCAACGGTGCAACGAAATCCGTGACGACCAAGGTAATTACCCAGAAGAGGGATGGGGCGGATAGGATACAAGGACAGGGATGAATGAGCATGAAAGCCTTTTGAGGGAGCAACCTTTTCTGAGCTTGACTTTGATACCAAGTGGGACCATGTCGGGTGTGATTGAGAAATAAAACTAGCCGTTCCATTAAATTACTAAACGCCTAGTGTTTTATCAGAAGCACGATTTCTCTGGTGGTAGTGGTTAATCAAGTGTGGCGTTAGATCAGTATTTTGAGGGAGTTATGAGATCACTCGTTGTTGTGGTAATGATTACATAGATTTTTAAATATATACGTGTTGGGATGAGTGGAACAAGTATACAGGGGGTGGAAATATCTAATGAATTCAGGTTATTACGATAAATGAGTATGAGTGTAATGATCGAGGTGTTGCGTGAATTGTGTATATAATGTAATATATGAAAGAAGAAAGAAAATAAGGAAAGTGATTTAGCATACGTCAATTGCAATTGAGTTTTAATAGCGAGAAGACGTGTGAGCATCTGATTGTGATAAATTAATTATATTCCAACCTAATATTTGTATTTAATATTCTCTGCAATTAAATAAATAATTGTTCTTATTGTTATTAAATTTCATCCACCAATAACATTCTAATTATTTTTGTTACGGTGGATCCTAATTTAGTCAATCGTTTATTCTCCCTTTTTCAACTCGCAATACTCTCTTCTTGTATACTCTCTCTCACTTTCTTCAGTGAGAAAACCTCAAAACACCTAAACCATACCACACTACACTCATTATCATAACATAAACTTTAACCCTCTGCACCCTTTGGCTTTCAATCACCATTTGATAAAATTTCGAAGCTCGATATTAATTGATATATGAAATTTAAAATAACGCAACAGTGTGCGAGGTATCGAAATGAAATAATTCTACGTGTTGATTATTATACGATTTCTTATTTACTGCTCAAAAAGTATCAGCTTTATAACAGAAAATTTTTCAACTCGTACCCTTCTTTAGCCAAGAAATCCTCGGGCGCAAAGGGTTAAGGCTAAGATCGCTCACACAGAACTTTCATACACACTCACCACACTCATTCTTCTATACAAACACCACGTGCTGTTACATGTAAATATTTCCTACTCTGTGTCAACCAGTACCACAGTTTTATATCTGAAACGTGCATCACTATCTGCTACGTGGATGAACTGAACGGAGCAAAGCATCCCTTAAATTTATTATGATGATTGCTGTAGCAGCATCATTCTCACCCACACCATTGGGTGGATTCCAGATTCAAGGATTCTTGCAAGTCCTCGGTAAACCCTGCGTTTCCTATATACAGAATTTCTGAACTTGCCAATAGTGTCTCTGTCTGAGGCAGGGCCTTATTGATGAGTCCACTGACAGGCCCCAAGACGAAATGCATCCCTTTCTTTTTCTTTCACCCCTTCCAGTACTACCCCACTGTAGCCACCTCATCGAAGTAGAAGCCACTGATCATAGGATACGGTAGAAGTGGACCCTGTCCCCTAATTTTCTGTCAAACTTTAATATGTCATTCGAAAAATTTGATTTCGGTCATTTTGTTCACTATCAGTCATCCGAAATATGTTTATTATTACAATATACGTAAATGGGCTAAATAAAGTGAAAAATCCCTAGGCTCTACCGTGCTAGTTCCTTTTATATATCGATAAACGGTATATATAAATTCAGCCATTTTAACTATACTGTATCTGGAATGCATCATTATTGCTTAACCAGTTAACTGCATTCGACGTGTATGCACGTCTTGTAAAATAAATAATTACCATTGGCTATAAAAATTCGAAATTTCAATAAGATGAAATATAAATGTCATTTACTGGTGTCCTTCCTTTGTATTTGTATTTTATGAGAAAGAGAATTGATTATTCTTTTTGATATATTACATATTTACCATAAAATGTATTGCTTTCTACAAATTGAATCGATTATTTTCTTCAATGCATCTGGTCAGCGCCCAATTGTTTTGTATACTTTACTGTGTACATATATTTGGGTATTCCCCGAACTGTTTTGTATACTTTGTATACATATCGGATCTTCCTCGATTACATTGTTTAGCTACGCGTACTATGAAAGCCCAGAGTAATTTCTGGTGCATGGTGCAAGGCTTTGCTAGGATTTTTTACTCATTTCCTCGGTTGTTATCAAAATAATATTTTATTAGCTTTCTATAATTTCTCCTGTTTATAAATTTTATTATTTCTTCGCATTTTGTAAGTTTTTATCAATAATAGCCTTCCATCAATATATGGTCAATTTTCCTGCAAATAAAAATGCAATCCTTCCTTGTTTTGCTTTACAATTTAAGTTTCGTGTTAAAGACCATAATGTGACATTTTCATGGATTTAGCACTTGGTGAATACATGTTTCGATACCTTTAGTATCGAAAATTCTAGAGACTTTATTATTTAGAATTCCTATGGGTAATTCTAAGAATTACAGAACGTTCATTCTATACAGTGTCATATTGCTTTTGGTATGCAGGAAAGCTCAATTTTACAACTCGTAATACAAATGGTAACGCTGGGGTACAGGAATTGTAGGGTGATCGAAAATTCACGCAAGATTTGAATTTCGCGCCATTTGTGCGATAAACATTCGTGACAGTTGACAATTCGGGGTTATTAAAAATGGATCGGATTAATTCGACGCGACAGTTAACAATAGTAGCATTTTCCCCGCGGTCAACACGTGTACGCGACTTTAGTCACCTGATTAAGCAAATGAACCGAATGGGGCGGAAAAAAGCCCAGATTCCACTATGCTAGTTATTTTGACGCGTCGCTGGGAACCTCCTCACAGTTTGCCCGCGTGCAACGAAGTCAAACCGTGGACGTTTGGCGAAACGTATCAGTCCCTGTCTAGTCATGCATCATCGTCTGGTCATAACGCGTGCGACTGTCCCCTGGCCGTTTACGAATTTAAAGGACCGCATAGTTGAATTTCCAGAGGGAAGACCGCGCTCAGGGGGGCTCCGTTATTAATGATACGTTATCACGCAGGCCCCGCGTTGTCGCTTTGATCGCCACGGAACAAAGCGGCGGGGTCGGGCCACGTCGTGCAATTTGTAACCGAGTTTTCGTACTTGGCAGAAATTGCCAACGGAAGATGGCCCCTGTCTCTCGCAGAGCGTGCCCACCCTTTCATCCCAGCCCCCGCCGGCCGCCCCGGTGCTATCTCTTTTGAAATAATTATCGTTTTATCGGGAGATTTATGAGGCTCGAGGCCTGAATACCGGCCATTGAAATTTTCGGGGCTGCCGCTCGAATAATCGTGACATTGTTTACAAAGACAACGGCGGATCATTGTTCGCGCGCGCGCGACACCGAGCGAGCCCACGGGACGCCCCTATAATTTGCACTGGCCGTTTACTGATTTCGGGCAAATTAGAGAAGACAGCGGCTGTGACGCGGGTAATTTGTTACAGCCCTCCCTGGTGAGACTCGTTTCGAAACGTTTTATTTTTCTTCTCTTTTTTCTTTTTTCTTTTTTTTTTTTTTTTTTTTTTTTG
>NW_016909413.1:148832-156662 GCF_001483705.2 Eufriesea mexicana
GGTTAAACGTTGCGAGCTTTTCGAGAGAGACGAATTTGGAATTTGTTGGTCGCTGCGTGACAGTCTGAGGGAAAAGTATGCTTGCAACGTGGTTCGTCTTGTTTATTCGCTTTGATCGGTCCCTTTTCTCTTTTCTTGTTATTTTCATTTTTATTTCATCGATGCTTCGGGGTACTTGCGTGGAGAACGCGTCGTTAGGTCGCTGTTTGTCTTATCTGTCTGTTTGAATTCTTTTTCCCCTTCTGCTTTTTCTTTTCTCTTTTTTATTATTGTAACGACATTTTGAAATAGTTGCACGTTTTTCTTGTATACATACAAGAGTTGATTTGTGGACGATAACTGTATGGACTTTGGAGAATAGTCGTGGATGTTATATCGTGTTTATGCGAATATAGAAAATATTTATTTTCCCATATAAATATTTATATTTATTTATTTTTATATGTTATTGGGCAGGGTAAAAATTGTTGATGAAATATTTACTTTTGTTTTTTGATTATGTTATTTAATTTTATTTATTATTTATTTTATACTCGCTCGCGTGTTTGCTCTCGATGGATTCAGAATTGTAACTGACCTATGTGACTACTCTTCCATTTGTGCTCTCTTCTTTTATACATTACATAAAATAATTACATAAATACGTTACATTACTATACATAGTCTATGCCATACTTCGTTCATTAGACGCGTAATCGATCCACTCGTTCTTTCTTACAGATATCATTCACTTTTATATTAATATTTATGTTAAAATTTGTCAATCCTTACCACATAGATGTATCATGTTTGTTTGGAAAATATTGTTTAACAAGTGTCATTATTCAGAATTTTAGTCACTGCACGAATATTGTTTTCTGTATTATTGTATACATATTACTGTATATACGTATTTTTGTATACAGGTAACCCTCCTACAACATGGCATCCTATAACACGGTTTCACTATTACACGATTCATAAATTGCGGAGACCCTCCTACAACACGACATCCTATAACACGATTTCGCTCTAACACAATAAGAAAATTGCAAAAACCTTTGTACAGCACTGTACTTCTACATGAGCAGTGACGACGAAGAAATTTATTAAATTAAAGTTGCATTGAATTAAAATAATATTTTTGTTTTTTTTTTGTTTTGTGTTGTACATACATTTATATTTTTAATAAAAATTAAGTTGTTTATGTAGAATTAGAAAAAAATTGTTTTTAGTAAATTTTCGGAACGTAAGGCCCCATTTTTGTACTGGCTCTGGCTCTCATACAACACGGTTTTACACAACACGGTTTCACACAACACGGCATTTTCTGGGAACCTATCTACCGTGTTATAGAAGGGTTACCTGTACATATTACTGTATATACGTATTTTTGTATATAGATTACTGTATATACCTGTATCGTTGGTTTATTTAGCGTGAAATAATTGGCAGAAAATTGCACGTTCATTTTTGCTATTTTTGCAATATCATATATATTTCTGGAAAAATCGCAATTACAGTTTAAATCATTTTATCCCAAGTTATGTTCACCTGTGAACGATTTAAATTTGTATTTATCGCTCGTTCGAAGCAACCACATATGCGTGCATATGTGTACTAATTTACCTTTGAATTAAGCGTTTATTAAACACGGTACTACAGATGTGTCATCAAATATTGTTAATATGCGATCATATATTTGTCTATTGTCCAATACCGCGATGCCACGCTTTTTAACCTGTATACGTTCACGAGAGTACTTCTTTTTATTTCGACGCATGATATGTCAGTGCGAAAAACATTGATCTTTTAATACCGTGTATTAACATGGCTACCATTTATTTCGTGCCCCGATATCGTATTTTATTTTTAAGAAATTTATGCATACTGCGAACGAACCTCGTATTTATTTAACGGAAAAAATTAAAGACAAGAAATAAACAAAAATAAATTAGTTTCTTAAAAATAACGATACAGCAATTCCAAAAATTTATCCTCGCTCGTTAAAAAGTATCGTGAAACAGTAAATTTAATAAATATCGATAAACAGTGTATATTCTGGATTTGGTTTTATTAGTGTGAATGCGAGTGTGTGAGGTCGAGTGATGACACGAATGTAGATATGTATGTAGGATCGGGTTTTTGGTGGATTGACTTAAGATAGTATTGTTGGCTTCTTAATAAAATAAAATAAGTTTATAAATAGACTGACGACTATGAAACACTATTCGTTAGTTCATCTTTAGTTGAGAGATAGAGTTGAGACTGATAAGGAGAGTGCTAGTCCTTCGGGTCATTGATTTAGTTGAAACTTTGCAGGTTTGTAGATTTAGTTATCCAGTTTAAGAAAGTTGTTAATCCTTGGAATGTCGTTCCGGTATTTCGTTCGGCCCGTTGTTTAGAATAGACCCAGAAGACCGTTAGGGTCTTCTGGCAGCCAGATTCTAATTGCTGTTTTAGTTCAAGTTCCTTGTCCTTTCTATCTTCATTTTCAATGCATTTTCGAACAATTCTTTATTTCCCTCGGGTCACCGGACACGAGGCATTCTTTAGCCATTAATGTTAGAAGGCAGGCAACAGCACTTAGGATTTGGCTGACAATAGGCCTGCAAAGAAAGGGACCAGGCCATGTGCGATGTCGCGACTTTCGGAGCCATAAAGTAACGGGTCCTTCAGGAAGGGTCACGAATGTGCGGGTGACCCACCAGCAACCCCCTTTGAGGGAGAGGCTTCCTCCACCGGCAGACCTGGTCGCGGAAGACGGTCCTCCCTTCTTTGGGGGCATCTGATTCGCGGACCGAGGGCCCACCCTCGGTCCTGTCAACCACCAATGGGAAAACCGATTTCCCTTTGGAAACCATGGGCTCCGAAAGATCGTGCATCGTACAAGTTAGTTAGGTCAGTACCAGTCAGTCAGTTAATAACATTCGAAGAGTTCAGAAGTTATCCGAAACTACTACATAAAATATACAGTCCACTATAAACACAACGTTCCTCAAGAAATTTGGTTCGTCATTAACCGTCACCAATTGAGGACGTCCTATTGACGATATACAAAAGTGTAGCATTATGAGGGCAACTATCCGATAGTTTTTTGAGATATTTATAATTGAAGGTTTATTATTCTTAATTACAGAATCCTCTCTTCTTTGGGGCATCTGATTCGCGGACCGAGGGCCCACCCTCGGTCCTGTCAACCACCAATGGGAAAACCGATTTCCCTTTGGAAACCATGGGCTCCGAAAGATCGTGCATCGTACAAGTTAGTTAGGTCAGTACCAGTCAGTCAGTTAATAACATTCGAAGAGTTCAGAAGTTATCCGAAACTACTACATAAAATATACAGTCCACTATAAACACAACGTTCCTCAAGAAATTTGGTTCGTCATTAACCGTCACCAATTGAGGACGTCCTATTGACGATATACAAAAGTGTAGCATTATGAGGGCAACTATCCGATAGTTTTTTGAGATATTTATAATTGAAGGTTTATTATTCTTAATTACAGATGTCTTCCAAATAGTTACCAATAGTTATCCAAGTGGCATTGTGACCTAACGGCAACATCCGAAAATTGCCACCAGCATGGGAATTTTCGGATATGACCATTGGGCCACAATGATAGTTCATAAATATTCGAAATAAATCTGTAATTAAGGCAATAATAAAACTCGAATCATAAATGGATGAACTTCGTTTGTATTTCACTGATAGTCTGTCACTGTGAGTTGTTGATCTAAATGTTGTGCTGACACATAAAGCATTATTTCCTTCTTCGTGCGTCGTATTTAGCTGCAGGAGTTCATATGGACAGCATCATTAGAGGATTGAAAAGGGAGCATCCATGCAGGGATCGGTTTGGGTGGATTGGCTAAAATGGCGTTGTTTTACTTCTTAATAAAATACAATAAGCTTATACGTAGACTGACGGCTATGAAACAAGAGGGATTCGCTATGGACACGTTCGACTTTGACTTCTTACCGACATACTCTTAGCCACTAGCTTAAGAACTCTTAAAGACTGAAGACTGTTAAAGACTGTAGACTGTTCATGACTGACGACTGTGTAGACTTACGACTGTAGACTGAGCTGCCCGCGCTCTTATTTAAAACATTCATTCTGTCCTTTTCCATACCTAGACTTTCCTTTCCAATCATGCCCCTTTCGCACGCAACCTCGGTGGGCCAGGTACTTCGATCACTCTGGACGCATCCCTAAACTTTCGCTGGACCCTACCATAAACATTCTTTGCAGTTAATTCGCTCGCACGCGGTCACTTCCATCCTAAGCCCAAACATACTTGGCTTTCTTTCAGGGCCGTACTTATTCCAATCCCACATAAATATCTCGAAAACTATCGAGTAGTTGCCCTTGTAATGATATATTTTCTTCAACTGGATGACTAAATCTACGAACCTGCAAAATTTCAAGTAAACCAATGACCCGAAGGACTTGCACTCTCCTTGTGAGTCAAATCCAGTCCCTAGTCTGCAGTGAAATTCAGTATTTATATAATTTATATTTTACAAATATATAATTGTTAACCCTTTGCACTCGATGATTTTTTGGCTAAAGAAAAATAGGGGATCAAAGATTATCTGCGTTATAGAGCTGATGATATTTTTTCAGGCAGTGAAGAAGAATTCGTATAATAATTAACACGTAGAATTATTTCATTTCGATACCTCGCACACCGTTACATTATTTTAAAGTTCACATATTAACGAATATCGATCTTCGAAATTTTATCAAATGGCGACTGAAGGGCGCCTCTCGAGTGCAAAGGGTTAAACAGTAAACTCACAAATATTTCTTATTTTACCACTGAGCACGTAATTTTGGTAGCAGAATCTACAAAAGAATCTACGATACTCGTACACTCGAAATATCCGAATGTTCGCTTGATTTCTTTGCGATTTAAGCGAGATAAAACTTCATCAGCTTCAATCAAACAATTCATGCAAAAGAAGCGCATACCTCAAACATGATAAATTAATTACCATTCGAAATCGGCTCGTCAACCAATACGAGATAAGCTGAAATAATCTATACGAAGGTTTGTATGAAACTCTGTAGCATGATCGAACTTTGTTTATAATATTCCTCTCTGTTTCCCTGTTTTCCTTTGTTTTTCTCTATTTTTCTCTATTTTTCCTCTCCTTTTTTTCGGCCTGTATTTCATAGGTAGATTATATCTGGCAGAAATATTTTTCTTGATAGAAACGAGGGCATTCCTATATTTTCATAGTCTGTTTTTCATGTCGAAATTGTCCACTGCATTCGTTTCGCGTGTACGTTGTCGTGTCAGTTTCATTTGCTTGTCAGGATCGCATTTGCAACGAACGACCACTGTGGCATTAAGATATTTTTATTTCTGTTTGGAAATATTTTTTTTTTTTTTTTGGCTTCTCTTCTTTTTCCATTTCAATCCTGTAAATTTCGAATTGATCAGTGGTAGCTGTTTGAATGAAAATTTCGCGACCGAAATGAATTTCGATTTCGATTCATTCGTATTCGCGCACTTGCGCGAATGATGGTCTTGAATTCGAAATTTGTCGTTAAATTCTTGAATGATCGTCGACGACAAGGCTGATTCGAATGATTGGCATGCTGACTGATCGTCCATAATTTCCAATTTTTCCTTTGTAAATATTTATAAGAAATAAGTTTTTGGATAAAAAGAACGAGCGATTAGGATAATGATTATTGTAATGTGTATTTCTGTATTTTATTACCTATAATTATTTTATATTTATTTATGTGTTTATTTATTTTTTCGATATTTTCCAGAACGACAAAGATATTTTAAATATATTAATTATTCAGAACGATTTAAGAAACTTTTTAACCCGACTGTCCAAGAATTACGGTATATTGTACCACAGGAAATTTGTTTTTGGTTTTAGAAATGAAAAGTTTGAACTTATCTGTAATAATCTTTCTTATTTTTTGGTAAAATCAAATAAGAATTCGCGCATTATTAATATCGCTACGATGGTGCCTTTATGGTGGTGTATATGGTTAAAAATAGTCATTTGTCTTCATAAGGGTATAATAAACTCCGTAACGAAATTACCCATGTTCTTTGTTACCTAGAGTGAAATAAATATTTCTACAAAAATACGGAATTTCAGAGTTGTGTGTTGCCGCTGCTGGTATTTCTTTATCGCGAAATTTGCAACGCGATCGCCAATTATTTGCGGTTACATCGTTAATAAAAATACGTTAATCGTGTATTAATGTAAATATGATTTACGTTACTTGCGATTTTATGTGAAACATTGTCGGCGGATTTTGGCAAATTACGAAATCATCGACTGAATCCAAGGTAAAGTCGAGTTAAGCCCGGATTGACACTGTTGCGAATAACTGAGCGAGAATTGATTGAGTCGGATCGATCGGGTATAACGGCCAGATGTGCTGTTGTGGTAATTTTTAATTAAATTACTGCCATCTGTACCGTCGGTGCAGTGTTTATTACGAGAAAATACGAAGTAACGTACGATTTGATTTTCCGATAAAAAGCTAAATTTTTTCGCAATTTCTATTAACCCTTTGCGCTCGACGATCTTTTGGCTAAAGAAGGGTACCAGTTGACAAATTTTCTGCTATAAGGTTGCTGATATTTCTTGAGCAGTAAATAAGAAATTGTATAATAATTAACACGTAGAATTATTTTATTTCGATACCTCGCACACTGTTATATTATTTTAAATTTGATATATTAATTATTATCGAACTTGGAAATTTTATCAAATGTTGAGTGCAAAGAGTTAATTATTTTCATCCGTGGCAATTCAATTAATTTAAGATATTCTTGCAAAAGCAACAGCGTGGAACAAATTAGATGATTTAATCGTGTCTTCTTTTAATTTTATATATGTAATTATTTTTAAATACAAATTGGGTTTAAATAAAATGTATAGTTAGGTGGAATGTCGTAAAAATTTTGCAAATATGGTTTAATAAAGTCACGGGGTAGTGAGATATTTAAATAATTTTTTTAATTTAATGTTATCTATATTTATCATGGACGTTATTTAAATATTTCATATAAGCAGATATTAAAATTTTCAGAAAATATAATATACGATGCATGTAACTTTTTGATATATTTTTCTTCACAAAGCCACAGAAATTTATTATTACCTTCTAATTATCTTTATTTTCGCAGTTATAGTTCTGTAAAATGGTGAATTTCGTAGCTGCGACGAACGTTATCGGATAATCTAAATGTACGTTCAAAAATTGATCATTCGAGAAATATTCGTGCTTTCAGTTTGCAAATCATTCAATCTGTATGCGATTACAGATACTATAGCTTGTATTGGAAGCGTTGCATACAAAACAGTCTATTTTTTCCCCGAATTTCTTCTACATTTGAATACGTATAAACATTCTTCCTGTCTAATATTCTCGCTAAAACTTCCACAGAATTTCGACTATCTATAGCGAAATTTCATTGAAATTCGAAATTCCACGTATTATTAACAGCTATACTACGAGCAGGGTAAACTTCGGCATAAAATATTTAAATCCTTTTTAAAATTCCACTCCGTTTGATAATTCGTTTCATCAGTCTACTCTGATGCTTAATCCGGAATGTTTGTCACTCGGAAATACCTTTTAGCTGAGAATGAAATATTAACGAAGATGAATTAGTTTTAATTTTGTCGGGTGTGGTTCTTGCGGTTGTAAACATGGTGCGGTGTACGAGAGAAATGCGATGGCGCATCGAAAACAGGTGGTTCTTGTGTAAATAAATTATAAACTCGAAGATAACAGAAAATGTAAGGACTAATTAGCTTGTCTTCTCTAGTTAGGAGATTAAGATTCTCGACGCTCT
>NW_016909413.1:156753-163390 GCF_001483705.2 Eufriesea mexicana
CTGAAACATTTATAAAATTCCCATATGAACGTTAAAAAATGTTTGAAAAGCGATTTCAGTAAGTTCTAAAAATGAAATGCCTTAAAATCGATTATTTAACACTAAACGTACCTGTATTTACTTATTCTTACCTACCTATTCTTACCATAAGGGGTTAAATGACCACCCTCGTGGTACATAAGGTATGCAAAGAATTTTTCTTGATGAAAAATAAGTTAAGAGGAAAACGGAAAGCGAGAAATTAAATAATCAGAGAATATAAGAATTTATAGAATGTCAGATGAGTGAAAGAAATGAAAATAAATGTACAATTATAAAGAAAATTTTGTAAAGGGTTATTTGACTCCGTTTGGTACGTTTAGTGTTAAATATTTAAGTAATAAATTTAAATATTCATTGCTTCTCTTTTCCTAGGAAAGTAAATTTCTAAATTTCCAACATGGAAAAATAAATAGGACAAAGCCTTATGGGAAAGACATAATAAAAATATAGTTTCATATTAATATTTAAATCGGGTTTGCAATAAAATGTAATTCAGTCAAGGCCTTATCTTCTTGATATTTCGTTATTTTAAATAAAATTTTAATCCTGATAAATATCAGAATTACAAAGGTTCTTATACACCAAAAATAAATAAAATTTATTGACGCAGGGTTACGACTATTATAATACGATCCTGCTTTAAGGGGGTATTCTAGTGTAGAACCTTCAGAAAATTAATATTTTCATTTTGTGAAATTATCTGTCTTTGAAAATATATTTATCAGTGTATGTGTTGGATTTCAAAAATTAATGAAGATATTAGCATTTGCTATAGTATGAAGTACTTTAAATGCGTTTTTCTCGAAACCATATTTTTCCAAATGTTTGCTATGATAGCTCAAGTTGAAGTTGACCAGTTTTGACCAAATTTTTAGTGGCAACCATGCAAGCATGTTAAATCGAAGGGGCGCTATTAAACTAGCTGTATCTTCAACAATTTTCAATATTTTTTCACGGAAAAAATAATGTATACTCCTTAAATATAGGTTGAAACCATGTCACAAATCCCGATGCAATAATGTTTTTATAATTCTTAAAAAAAAATCCGAAATATCGTCTAAAATATTGACCTCCGCGCTCGGATACATACCCCCTTAATGACTTGAAGATTCGAAGATTCCCCTTTGAAAAGCATCTGGCCCTACAAATATCTTCGTATAAAAGTTGAACAACCTTACTTTCGAAAAATTTCGCCGTCTAAACTCGGGCCTGCGTGCAACCATAAACAGAACAGGAAGCACGCCACGCATGAGCGCGGAAAGAAAGGAAGAAGGCTTCCGTCGACCAGCGCTCTCGCACCGCGTATTAAGCGAGGGAATTAAAACCGCGATGAGCACGAAGAGCAGCGGCATATTTAGTATCGTTAATCACCAGCGTGTTCATCGCTCGCGAAACGGCACCTAAGGCACGCGTCAATGTAAATTGTTGATGGGCGCGTGCTCCTTTCTTCGCCCCCACTCCCGCGCCGTCTCCCACTCTCGCGCCGTCTCCCACTCTCGCGCCATCTCCCACTCCCGCGCCATCTCCCACTCCCGCGCCGTCCCCCACTCCCGCGCCGTCCCCCACTCCCGAATACCCAGCCCCGACGATACAAATTGCATCGTTCGCGGCCGAGGCGATCGCCCTAACTATCTCTACCGTTCGCGTTCGCAATTATTGTTTCACAATGAAATTTATCATGAGCCCTCTCGCCGCGAAAGTTTTTAAGGCCACGCGAGAAGTGAACGGGTAGGGCGTCTTCTTACTCTTATTTTCGTCGGCGAGCAGCCGCAACTTTTCTAATTAATGATAATTGGCCCGGCGCGAGGGGAAGTTTTAAGACCGCGATAAGAAATGGTTCGTACATAAACGGGATTTATAAACAGCCATTGTTCTGTTGCCATTGTTCTTGATACGCGATCATCCGGTTCATTATTTCCACTTTCCTTCTCGCTTTTAATTGCTCGATCGCCAGCGATTTTTGGATGGTGGATACTCGATGTATGGGACATGCGAGAGATATTGTGTGTGATGGACACTTGTCACTGGTAAATTTTTTAGAGTACGTTGATCCGTGGTATGTGCACTTCTATGTGTCATATGTACATTCTCTAGCCCTTAATAAGTGAAGTATACGTGTTTGACAATACATTGTCATGCATGTTTGCATACAAATTGAAATGTTTGAAATTCCATTCCAATATTTAATTATACGTGGGGCACTCTTTGTTGAGTAATTTTTCGTGCATGTTTGATAATTAATTTTCGATGCATTTTCGATAAGTAATAATTTGATAAATAGGAAAAAGTACAGTTACATAAGAAATCAAAAATTTTAGTACGGGATTAATCCATTTTTGTTGCTGAGACAGGCCCAAAATGATTTTTATTTCAATTTAGAATATAATTTCCTTTTAATTAAAGAAATTAATTTTTTTATTTTAATTTTACGAAATTTCGAAAATTCATAAATTACACATGTCACCTACGGCATGATATTTCTTCAAAAAATTTATAATAGAAAATTTTTTCATTCAATTTCATTTTAAAATTTTTGTTCTTATAAATTTATTATATAATCTTAAACATGCATGCAAATTAATGTACTTGTACTTAAATTACAATTCAAATAGAGCAAATTTAATTATTCGTGGGGCACTCTTCGTTGAGTAATTTTTCGTGCATGTTTGATTTATTTTCGAATAAAATTTAATTCTATTAAATTTTTAAATAATCATAGATATAGTCGAATAAAGGATTGTAATCAAAATTTTCTCTCATCGGATACAGTACATTGAATATGTTACTGATTTTAATTAATGTTTCTCGAATCTTCATTTTACATATCAGTCTAGAACATCCATTTTATATGTATGAGAAGAATATAATAATTAAGAGGAACTAGCGAAATACGCGTAGAAATATTGATGCTGTATTTATTTCTTGAAATAATATTCAGCTATTTATAATGAGTCTCTATTGTTAATTAAACATTGCCGGGTATTGAAACGTATTTATCAAGCCTTATTTTGCTCAGTCTTTTTGTTCATTATTATGATCATTGTGTTTCGTTCAATTAAATCAACCATTGCGCATCAAAATACATGGAACTTTATTATTTCATTTCGTAGCTTTTATTTCACTGACATTTCACCACTAATTAGCAAATTATATTGTCGTTTTTACGAAATTATTATTTAAAGAAGCAGAAGGTTGCTTATTTTGGTAAACAGTGGGAAATCACAATTATCTTAAAATGCCAAATTGACTAAATTGAATCGATCTTGACTGAAAATTAAAAAAAAAAAAAATAAATAAATAAAAATAAAAATAAAAAAAAAAAAAATAAAAATAACGATACAATGCCAGTTATTATTTAATAAAAATATACAGGTTATAAAGGATGCTTTCGAATGGAAAAATAAATGAAAAATGGGATAATTCGTTAAACTTAGCAATTTGTCTTCAACCTGATATTAAAATCCTGAAATTCAGATCGATTCGAGTTATTCCATTTCAGGAAGAAGATATTTTATCTAACCTGTTAACTGGGTCGTTTCTTAATCGGAAACTCCTTTTGACACGGAGTTACAAATCATCTGCCATGAACCAATTTCAATTAAGTCGATTTAAGTTTCTGCAAATGTAAATTCAGCATAATGCATTTCGAATGGAAACAGAACCATGAATTCAAGGCAAAAAGATTTCCCAAGAAAATAAACTATTATCCTCCAATTTCTTCATCACCTAAATTAACTATTAATTACACTGTTGCTCGATCGATAGAGAGATAAATTAATTTCGATTTGCTTCAAATATTTCATTTTTTAATTTTAAAGTAAACGGTAGCGCTGCATCACGAAGCTCTCGTATCACCACCGAGCAATTTATTTTTGGAAATAACCAATTTATAGTACTAACTTTAATTACCAATTTTTAATTGTCAATTAGAATCAAAACCCCAGTTAGAGGGTGTTAAAACTCGACTCGGTGTTTCATTTTCATTCTTCTCGGCTATCTGCCAGGAAATTTAATAATAATAATAATAATAAAAAGAATAAAAGGAAAAGAAAAGAAACTGTTGTGTGCGTCCCTTAATTAGCGATCCGGCGCCTCCCGAAAGAGAGCTGAAAACTCTGAAGATTCCCGCCAGATGGCGCCGTTGAGTTCCCATCATAGCATCTAAGTCTTTGCCTCGTGAGATTAAATTCAGAATTGACTTAGATATCAATGCACTTGTAAATATTCTGCAATTAAAATATAATCACTGATAGTTTTCTACATTCTCGTGTCCTTGTTTGTGGTCCTTTCCCAGAGCTATGGCCGACGAAGATTAGTATAAAAATTTAGTCTAAATTTAAATTCTTTAAATATAATATTCCTAATGCAGAAAAAACAATGCTTCAAATTTGACAATTTTCAATGCGAATTTTGCAAATTAAAAAATTCTGTTTCGTGCAAATTATAATTTTTGTCACTGTAGAATCAAGGATATTCGAAATAACGTGTAATTCTCGTGTCGAGCAAATGGAGATCCTGCTAATATTTACGTTATTCTTTGCACCGTTCTTAAAACTATAAGCTGCTTGAAAAGGAATTAAGTTTAAAGCTGGTTGTCGTGGATTTCTAGCCCTGATAAAGTGATGCGTGTTGTGAAATTTCTTTTAAAATATCGTACTTGCGACTACTCGTTATTTCTGCGCAGAAAAGGAAAGAAAGTGGTTAGAACCGCGGGTGGATAGAATTTTCGAATTTGTTTACAGTTTATTTTCATTTAGCTTCGTCTTTTTCGCCGTTCTCTTACGTCTCTCCTGCATTTTGTAAAATATAGTTCCACGTTAGTAGAAAACAGTATACCTTATGTGTGTCTTAACCTAGGTACACTTAAGTTTATGTTAAAGGCTGCGAAGGTGTTCATAAATTTGAATAACGTTGGTACAGTAAATGAGAATGGAGAAAAAAGGGAGAAAGTAGATCAGTATAAAAATATTTTCCTGAACGATTGCTGTGTTTTTAATGCATACAGAATGGTCACATAAAATGGTGGTATGAATTTTTCCTCCTTATATTTGCGTTATATTTTTTGTTATATTTTTATAATTTTATTATTTTTTCGGAAATTTGTTCCCATTTACTTGACAATTCCACGATTTTTCGAATTTTTAATTTTTCTCGAATTAATTTCTGCGGACTTCTTTGGTATTTAATTTCTTATTTATAAAAATATTTTCCTGAATGATTGCTGTGTTTATAATGCATACAGATTGACACATATAATGGTGGTATGAAATTTTCTCTCCTTATATTTGCGTTATATTTTTTGTTATATTTTTATAATTATATTTCATCATTTTTACGGAAATTTGTTCCCATTTACTTGATAATTCCACGATTTTTCGAATTTTTCATTTTTCTCGAATTAATTTCTGTGGACTTCTTTGGTATTTAATTTCTTGTTTAAGAAAGAAAAATTTGTTTAATTTGTAAAATTTATAGAATACATTTTTTCTATTTTTCTATTTTGGAAGAAAGGGAATAGCTCTAAAAATTGAACACTTCATTTGAAGTTCAGTATTTTTTGTTTATTTTAAATGGATGCACAAGATCTGATATTATCTCGTCGCACGTATCTTCTGTTGACCAATCTTCGATTTTTCTCTTTAATCATTGCGTTTAATGTCCAACTGGTATTTATTTAAAATATTTGTTCCAAGAGCGGTATTTGCTCGAATTCAATATTTCGTTGTTTGCCATAGGTTCATGATAAATAATGACACGACAGAGTTAATATTTCTCGAAATATTGCTGCATCTGAATAGCTCAATATTATACTTTGTTCGTAATTTTTTCGTATTACTGTATACAGAGAATTAAAATTTATAAAATTGAAGAATTAATATTATATATATATAACATATTATATTTGACATATACATTCTAAATAAATACACGTAAATATATTAATACTAAACCTACCGTAGTTTATATGACAGTCTGATAGATGTCAAACTATTTTTCATAGCAACAGCGTAATCGAGAAATATTATTTTATTTTGTGAAAAAGAAAGTTGATAAGATTCGAGAATGAAAATGTATTAATTATTTATCTTTGATTAAGTTTCGCCCGGTATATTTATCAATTTAATTGCTTTAAAATGTTAATGACATCGCGCAGACTCTTCAGTTCAGAAATTAATATTGCGGATTTGCAGATATTATCGGTCTGCTTGTGAATAATATTTATACACAAGAGCTGAACAATTCTTGACGCATTAATGTTTTATTCTTAAATTAGTTCATGAAATATTCAAATTAACTGGTCCCACTATAGGGTCGTTTCGCTGAGAACACGCAGATTTTATCGTCGATGAATTATTACCACAAAACACGATATCTAATGTTAACCAATTTAACAAACAAAATTATACGCACCGAGTGCATAATGCAATATTAAATTCGCTCTGAAAATGATCTAACTCTGAATTCAAGCTTGTAAAAAATAATATAAATCTAACTTAATCTCAGATAGAAATATTTCAAATTAAAACGTGACTCCAAAATTTTTATTCAAATCGAATATAAACGCCATTTTTATTAAAATGTTATAATTTCCCAA
>NW_016909413.1:164519-223213 GCF_001483705.2 Eufriesea mexicana
TAGAATACATTTTTTCTATTTTTCTATTTTGGAAGAAAGGGAATAGCTCTAAAAATTGAACACTTCATTTGAAGTTCAGTATTTTTTGTTTATTTTAAATGGATGCACAAGATCTGATATTATCTCGTCGCACGTATCTTCTGTTGACCAATCTTCGATTTTTCTCTTTAATCATTGCGTTTAATGTCCAACTGGTATTTATTTAAAATATTTGTTCCAAGAGCGGTATTTGCTCGAATTCAATATTTCGTTGTTTGCCATAGGTTCATGATAAATAATGACACGACAGAGTTAATATTTCTCGAAATATTGCTGCATCTGAATAGCTCAATATTATACTTTGTTCGTAATTTTTTCGTATTACTGTATACAGAGAATTAAAATTTATAAAATTGAAGAATTAATATTATATATATATAACATATTATATTCGGCATATACATTCTAAATAAATACACGTAAATATATTAATACTAAACCTACCGTAGTTTATATGACAGTCTGATAGATGTCAAACTATTTTTCATAGCAACAGCGTAATCGAGAAATATTATTTTATTTTGTGAAAAAGAAAATTGATAAGATTCGAGAATGAAAATGTATTAATTATTTATCTTTGATTAAGTTTCGCCCGGTATATTTATCAATTTAATTGCTTTAAAATGTTAATGACATCGCGCAGACTCTTCAGTTCAGAAATTAATATTGCGGATTTGCAGATATTATCGGTCTGCTTGTGAATAATATTTATACACAAGAGCTGAACAATTCTTGACGCATTAATGTTTTATTCTTAAATTAGTTCATGAAATATTCAAATTAACTGGTCCCACTATAGGGTCGTTTCGCTGAGAACACGCAGATTTTATCGTCGATGAATTATTACCACAAAACACGATATCTAATGTTAACCAATTTAACAAACAAAATTATACGCACCGAGTGCATAATGCAATATTAAATTCGCTCTGAAAATGATCTAACTCTGAATTCAAGCTTGTAAAAAATAATATAAATCTAACTTAATCTCAGATAGAAATATTTCAAATTAAAACGTGACTCCAAAATTTTTATTCAAATCGAATATAAACGCCATTTTTATTAAAATGTTATAATTTCCCAATAAAATGTTGGAGCTATAAGTTGCCATGAGTGATACGCAATATCGACGAAGAAAATTATTTTTATTTTAAATTATTTTGTCTTCACTCGTTTCGGATGCGACCCTATTGCGGTAGCTATAATAAACAAAATTATACGCACCGAGTGCATAATGCAATATTAAATTCGCTCTGAAAATGATCTAACTCTGAATTCAAGCTTGTAAAAAATAATATAAATGTAACTTAATCTCAGATAGAAATATTTCAAATTAAAACGTGACTCCAAAATTTTTATTCAAATCGAATATAAACGCCATTTTTATTAAAATGTTATAATTTCCCAACAAAATGTTGGAGCTATAAGTTGCTATAATTGATACGCAATATCGACGAAGAAAATGATTTTTATTTTAAATTATTTTGTCTTCACTCGTTTCAGATGCGACCCTATTGCGGTAGCTATAATAAACAAAATTATACGCACCGAGTGCATAATGCAATATTAAATTCGCTTTGAAAATGATCTAACTCTGAATTCAAGCTTGTAAAAAATAATATAAATCTAACTTAATCTCAGATAGAAATATTTCAAATTAAAACGTGACTCCAAAATTTTTATTCAAATCGAATATAAACGCCATTTTTATTAAAATGTTATAATTTCCCAATAAAATGTTGGAGCTATAAGTTGCCATGAGTGATACGCAATATCGACGAAGAAAATTATTTTTATTTTAAATTATTTTGTCTTCACTCGTTTCGGATGCGACCCTATTGGGGTAGGTATTGGATAAATTTTCCATTTCGACGAAAACTCATTGCAATGGCCGCGACCGCGAGATCTAAATTAAACTTCCGTAACCCCAGGGTACGGCGGGAAATTCGAAAGACCGAAAGTTATCGTGTCGTTTGCGTGGCTTTGTCGCGCGACCTCGACAAAGAAGAAAATTCCTAAACCAGCACGCGAGCCATCTTAATCCCAGCCGCGGGGAAAAATGGCGAACAACCGCGAAAACCAAGCCCGTGTCCGCAATGGCGTCGGTGGTTTGGCGCAGCGAAAGAAAGGTAACAGTATCCCTGGACCTCGCGGCGTGCAGGAAATTTCGCATTCGCCGCACGCGGTTGCCTTTCGTCATTCATACGCCCGTGGACCCGCGTGGAACAAAAGCTCGCTGATAAAACGTTAAAATAATTAATGTCCCCTCGACTGCGCGGCGAATCGCGTGTTTTTCGACATCAATTAGCCGCGATAATCGGCGCAGACTCGAATTTACGGCCGCGTTGACGTTGTTTGCTCGCGATGCTTTATTAAGCCGCCGGAAACGAGATGGCGCCACGGTTGAAGTAGCATCTCGCGGGAAAAATCGTTGGACAATCGATAATAAACAGATCACGTAGCCGGGAGAGCCTCCTTTGTTTTCGGTTTATTCATTTTTAATGGGACAAAGGCGGAAAGAGAGGCGATAAAACGATGACCGCGCGACGATGGCGTGGCGGCATCGCGAGGAACAATGGCCGCTCGACGGTGGCGCCGCTGATCGACAACGGGTTGAAATTAGAATTGAAATTTCCCCGTCAGGTGCGATGTAATTTGCCCGAATGGATTTTCTTTCCACCTCGTTATGCGTGGTTTAGTTCCGTTTTGCGGTTATTCTAAATAACTGCGCTAAATGTCCTACCGCAGGTCAGGTAATCGGTGGATGGCAAGTTGAGGAAAGACGAATCCGATTGAAAATGGACTACTAGGTACACTGAGAACCGAATTGTGTATGTATCAACCCTATCGGTACTACTGCCGCCCATGAAACGTTCTCTGGGTACTACCGTCGCCTATTGGCGGCATCCACGATACGTCATCGATGATTATCGCGGTCCGAATGAAAAATTTAGTGTCGATCACGCTCGAGATTTCTATGAATACTGCAGAACACGTTTTCGTGGCTTCCAGTGCAACCACTCTTGTGGAAAACTTCCTCGTATCGCGAATGTATAACCACGGCCAGCTCCTCCGTACCAAAAGGGTTAAATAAGAATTGCAAGGTCGAATGACGAGAGCGATCAAATAAAATGGGAAATTTGTAATAAAAAATTTGAATATCGTTATGTCAGTATTGGTAGGTTTAATGTCAGTTAGACAAAGACGGAAATCTGTGAAACGATAACGGAGAGAATTCGGGAGAAACAATGGCTGCTCGACTGTGGCGCCACTGATCGATCAAAAGACGAACTAAATTAACAGCTCTGTTACTTGAACGGTGTGCAATTCTATTGAATATAGTTTAATACAACGCGTGAGATTTGCCTTCGTATGAAGATAAAATACTTCGCTCATGTTCATAGTATGACCAAATGAACGTGAATATAACATTTTATAATTTTATTTTCCTGTTTAAAATCGTTTTGTAGGTTTTTTGGGATCGTAGTGTCCAATTGCGATGTTACTTTTTAGTAGAATAAAAAATTATCAAAATTATTATGGGTTTTGCTATTAAAATTTATGTTTTCAAAATATAAATTTGCGCTATTTCATATGTGTTTAGAAACGATTTTAAAGAGTATGGTGAAATTATAATATATTATATTCGTGTTCATTTGGACATACTACGAGTGAAGGAAGTATTTTATCTTACTCACATGAAAACAAGTCTTCACGCGTTGTATTATAATAAATTATATTTATATTTATTATATATTATCACGGTATTTAATTATGACACTTTCTTCAAGAAAGGTATAAATTATACAAAATACAATAAAATCAATATAACTCGATATATGAAACACAATTTATGAAACATATGTAAAACAAATTTATATATAATATACTATATATATGTAGTAGATATATATAACATAGTATATATAGTATAAAAACAAATTTAAAACACGAACTGGTCTATAATGATTTCACTATTATTACACACATTGGGAAACAGGGGTTAAAATGTAAATATTTCACTAATTGTTTTTAACACATATATATATAGCTAGAAGATCATGCTTCAATTATATACTAACATATATAACTGATTTTTATCATTATAAAAATACATTGTAGCAAAGTATACCAATTTCCATCTCTGAAAGTTGTATTTTCAAAATTTTGTACAAAAATTCTGGGTAATTTATAGCAGTTTTCAGGCACACTATAACGTACTCCATATATATATAAACATATAGCTAGAAGATCATGCTTCAGTTATATACTAACATATATAACTGATTTTTATCATTATAAAAATACATTGCAGCAAAGTGTACCAATTTCCATCTTCAAAAGTTGTATTTTCCAAATTTTGTACAAAAATTCTGTGTAATTTATAGCAGTTTTCAGGCACACCATAACGTACTCCACACTTCAGAGAATATATGTTTAAAATTTGATGAACTTCCAACGTCAAAAAATTGAATTTAGTTCGTGTTTTTGACGATCCGGCACTGCGCGATGTCGAAATTTTTACAATTGATCCATTGTAACAGACGCGAATGAATTTTCCGCCGATTCCAATAATTCATTTTTGTTTATTAATTTTTAATGAGACGAAGACGGAAAGAGAGGGGCTGCAAAACGACGACGACGCGAAATCGCGAGGAACAATGGTTGTTCGACTGTGGCGCCATTGTTCGACCGCGTATTGAAATGTTCGGACCTGGCTGATAATAACTGGCGCGAATGAATTTTCTCGCAACCCTGTCCGTAGAATTTATTTTCCTTCCGACTTCATCCGTTCCCGATAGGACAAAGACGAGAGGAGTCCATAGAAATGGACTCTTGTCACGGAGTTGGAGACGAATCGCGAGGAACAATGATTAATCGACTGTGGCGCCAGTGATCGGCAATTGGTTGAAATTATAATTGAAATTTTTGGACCCGATCCATTGTGACTGGTGCGAATGAACCCTCTCCTGGGCAACTCAGAAGGGGTTGGTAATTCGGACAGCTGGATCGATGGACCAAGTGTCCGTGGATTCATTAAGTTCTCGAATCGCGTTTCTCTCGGATACCAACGGAGTCTAATGAACACGAAATTTTCTCCGTTCGATCGATTAGCCCGGGTTGGGTAATAATGCGACGAGGTCTGGATAGGGGAAATGGAATCTGTTGTCGAATAATTAGGGGTAGTTGGTGGAGTCAGGCGACGAGACGATAGTTAACTATTTTCGTCTCTTTTTGGTACCATCGAGTTCCTCGATGAAGAAATTTCGTTCACCCTTTGCGAAGGGAGCGATTTTGAATGAACTGTACCGTAGGGCTCAGTCACTGCCGCGATAGTCATTCAAAACTAACAGCGCTCGTTCCTACTTAAACGCGATTTTTGTAACATTGCGACGCTGGAAATAATGACGTAAAACAGTCAACCAGTTAACTTGGGACGCTAGGGTCCTAGGGAATGGAATAAGTACGGCCCTGAAAGAGGCGCGCGCAAGGATTGTACGTGTTTAGGGGTTATATTGAGAAGAATTTAGCCACAGAATCGGTGGAAGAATATATGTTTATTTAACGATGACGTAGACAGAACTGAACTGATTGATTTGGGCCACGCAGATGATAGTCTGCAGAAAATCTGCAGGCAAAAGACTCGCTGTGACAAAAGAGAAATGGAGGAGAAGGGATCGCCTCCACATCGCTAGGACGCAGAGTTTATTCTTAGTATACAGCTTTCTTAGTGTTAAGAATCAGGATTTATGGCAACGTCCCCATCTGTGTCTATTTGGTACATCAGGAATGACTATGGTGGGGCAAGCGGGAGACGTTATGCTTTTGTTTTTTGACGATCGAAGTTTCCAGTCTGTAAGAGTGCATGGTCAAGAATACATTACTATCTCACTACCAAATTATTCATTTTATTACCACATCCAATTTTCCACTGTAATATCCAACACTTAGTATTACTCTTATTCTTAGTATACCGAAGACCCTCGAACTAACTCGCTCATTGACTACGTCTGGTATATCAAATTTAATATAATTTTCTAGTAACTCTTTCTGCCCTTTTTCTATTTACCCAAGCGTGATGAAAGCCAAGACTTTCTTGTTTCAAAGTTCATAATGTGAAAGTAATTTCAATGTTTTTGCATTATTCCTCTGAAAACCATAGTTCTCCCTTTCCCTATTTTCATCCATCGAAACACACGTACCTACGTTTCACAATTTCCAAATGTCGATGTTGAATTATTGTTTATGCAACAGCTTTCGTGTATTGTGAAATACATGAGATTACATTGTTACGTGCCACGTGTCTGTGTGTACGCGACTTAAATTCCACTAGTTTCTTTTTTCTCTGCTCCACTCCTGTGGCATTTAGCTTCAAGTCTTTTTTCCTTTTCTGCGTCGCTATTAACCTAATAAGCTATTAACATCACTCAGACCGCGAAGAGCTATAGATGTCAGGCCTGACAGTTTAGATCAGCGATAAATGCCGAGAGAAACGAGAAATACCATTGGAACGCACACACGGATAGCGCAGAGGTCGTTTCTGAAAATCACTTCACGGCTTCAAACGACACGATAAATAATTACCGATACGTATCAATCGTCGGTGTCATCAGGTATTTTTCTCTCTCTCATTGTTTCGATTTTCTGAACGTAAACCGGCTGTGGTATAATTCGATTATTCCAAAGTGTAGGATTCATGGGTGTTTTTGCGACCCGTCAGGCTTCAGCGAATGGAGTCATAGCGGTGAAATGAATCAAATGATAATATTGTGACGGCAATTCAGTTGGAAACCGCTCCCGGTAGAGAACGGGCTAGATGTCGCTAGTTTGTTACGGGACGACAGCGTCAATCACGAATCGATTCCTTTGTCGAAATTTAATAGTCTTTGACAAAAGGTGGACAGTATCGACATTTCGATATTATTAATTGTACTATTAACGTTATTTCTATACAATCGCTATAACCACTTTATTTTTGTCAATGCTACAGAATTTCTTCTTTAATAATTACTCCGTTATAAATTGGAAGCTATTCTAACAATTAGAAAATATTGAAACGAGAAATATTTTGATAGAAAAATATTGTAAAATAAATATTATAAATGTAGAAATATAAATATAATGTAAATAATAAGTTGAAAATCGCTCCCGGTAGAGAACGGGCTAGATGTCGCTAGTTTGTTACGTGACGACAGCGTCAATCACGAATCGATTCCTTTGTCGAAATTTAATAGTCTTTGACAAAAGGTGGACAGTATCGACATTTCGATATTATTAATTGTACTATTAACGTTATTTCTATACAATCGCTATAACCACTTTATTTTTGTCAATGCTACAGAATTTCTTCTTTAATAATTACTCCGTTGTAAATTGGAAGCTATTCTAACAATTAGAAAATATTGAAACGAGAAATATTTTGATAGAAATATATTGTAAAATAAATATTATAAATGTAGAAATATAAATATAATGTAAATAATAAGTTGAAAATCGCTCCCGGTAGAGAACGGGCTAGATGTCGCTAGTTTGTTACGTGACGACAGCGTCAATCACGAATCGATTCCTTTGTCGAAATTTAATAGTCTTTGACAAAAGGTGGACAGTATCGACATTTCGATATTATTAATTATAATACTATTAACGTTATTTCTATACAATCGCTATGACCACTTTATTCTTGTCAATGCTACAGAATTTCTTCTTTAATAATTACTCCGTTATAAATTGGAAGCTATTCTAACAATTAGAAAATATTGAAACGAGAAATATTTTGATAGAAAAATATTGTAAAATAAATATTATAAATGTAGAAATATAAATATAATGTAAATAATAAGTTGAAAATCGCTCCCGGTAGAGAACGGGCTAGATGTCGCTAGTTTGTTACGTGACGACAGCGTCAATCACGAATCGATTCCTTTGTCGAAATTTAATAGTCTTTGACAAAAGGTGGACAGTATCGACATTTCGATATTATTAATTGTACTATTAACGTTATTTCTATACAATCGCTATAACCACTTTATTTTTGTCAATGCTACAGAATTTCTTCTTTAATAATTACTCCGTTGTAAATTGGAAGCTATTCTAACAATTAGAAAATATTGAAACGAGAAATATTTTGATAGAAATATATTGTAAAATAAATATTATAAATGTAGAAATATAAATATAATGTAAATAATAAGTTGAAAATCGCTCCCGGTAGAGAACGGGCTAGATGTCGCTAGTTTGTTACGTGACGACAGCGTCAATCACGAATCGATTCCTTTGTCGAAATTTAATAGTCTTTGACAAAAGGTGGACAGTATCGACATTTCGATATTATTAATTGTACTATTAACGTTATTTCTATACAATCGCTATAACCACTTTATTTTTGTCAATGCTACAGAATTTCTTCTTTAATAATTACTCCGTTGTAAATTGGAAGCTATTCTAACAATTAGAAAATATTGAAACGAGAAATATTTTGATAGAAAAATATTTTAAAATAAATATTATAAATTTAAAAATATAAATATAATATAAACATTATTGAAACAAGAAATATTTTGGATTATATGCGGAAATATATTCTGTTTAAAAATGAAAATTCGATCAGTAGAGAAGGAATGACCCAATCGAGGAAATAAATTACGTTAATTTGATGAGTTTTCTTCGGATACATAAGTACAAAGTTCTCCTCCTAATTTTCTGTACAATGAACCTTCACGTACGCCAATTACTGTCATCTTGCCTCGAGACCAAGCCCTATTACCTTTTTTGCCGCTCGTCAGGAGCATTTATCTACCTGCGCACTGCCAGTCTCTTGGGAGGTTAGTTTAGAATTATCCTTCGTTAAAAGTCAAGAGAACCAAACTCTCCTACGGTTTAATGTTTCAGGGAGTACGAATTAAAATCCGAAATTGGGAACTATTTGCAATCATCGGTTAATATTGCATTCCACGTTGACAGTTACATTAATAGATGTAGAACGAGACACGTTTTGTTTCGCGAGCAGCCATTTAACTAACAAAACAGTGGCAAGCTATCAATTTTCAGGACCTCGCCTAGCGTGACAGAGTCACTTTGTTTCATAGAACAGAACTTATGACGCTACCATGTATCATTATTCTCTGTGTCAGAATGATCTTCTGTACTAATTACGTAAAATCAGTCTCGTGTTATCCATGAACCAGATCAATTCATAAGTGTCCAGGCAAACAAGACAGAGTCATACTCGTTACCTTGAGTTGCTTGGCTCTGTAGTGCTGCCACCTACGTACCGTTTTTGGTACCTTTCCCCTTGCTTTAGTCTAGGCCATGCACATGTATCTTCGAGTATGTCGTCTCTTTAATCATTACCTCTTGACACGTTTCTCCCATTTTGTTTCTGGTTTTCTAGGGAATTTCTAGTTAACTCTTAGTTAGATCTTCGTCTAGTCCTTGATGAATTTAGCAGACTTTATCACGTGGATTTTCTACCAGCTTTCAGATGTATGATCTATGTACGAACTCAAAAATTGAAAAACCTTACGATTAATTTAGGTTAAACGGATTTATAGCTTGAGAAGGCTACGAATTTAAATATCACAAAATTATTGAACAAAGCGTATTTGTTCTAGTTGTTAGGAAATGAATTTAAGAAAAAAGAGGAATTTAAAAGATTGTGGAACTTTTGAACAAGGATGTCACGCTAGGGAAAGCAGTCTACTTTTTGTTTAATGGAGAATCACTCTATTGTCATTGTACACCCATTCATCGCAAAGACACAATCTTCCAACCATAGATAAAGACCAGAGAACAGTGCTTCTCATCCTAAAACCTACACCCTGTGTCACAAGGTAGAACATCCACTGTAACAAAGACGGAAAGAAGGTAACACGTCAAACTTCTACAATTTGTAAACAAAAAGGTTACCCAGATTAAAACACCATCAGTCTACACGATCATCTGCTTCTGAGAAGAGAATCGCAGTGTCATTATAGTACCTCCATTTCTGTCTATCCCGGAAACAAAGTCGTCTCCATCTAAAGGCAGAGGTCCAAGAACACGGTGTCTCACGATTGGACATCTAACCGCACAGATCTCACAGGTCTCATAGATGTCACAGATCACTCAGAATATGCAAAATACATAGAACATCTAATATTCCCTGTCAAAGGCCAATTATTCTGCTAAAAGCTCTGAAAAAATAGCTTGGAATTCCCTTAGTAAAGAAGGTCTTGATATAGGCACGTTGCAAATTAACAATCTCATAAAACGGAATAGTCCAGGAACAAAGTCGTTTCTATCCAAAGCCAGAAACCCAAGAACAAAGAAGGTCTTGATGTAGGCAATCTCATAAAACGGAATAGTCCAGGAACAAAGTCGTTTCTATCCAAAGCCAGAAACCCAAGAACACAATGTCTCATGATTGAACACTTAAACCACATAAATCTCACATATCACTTAGAATATGCAAAATACGCAGGACATCTAATGCTTCCTGTCATGGACCAATAATTTCCCTGAAAACTGGAAAGAAATGGCTTGAAACTCCCTCAGAGAAGAAGGTCTCGACGCAGATACATGGCAAATTAGCAATCTCATAAAACGGAATAGCCCAGGAATAAAGTGGTTTCCATTAAAACCAGAAATCCAATAACACAGTGTCTCATAACCGAACACCTAAAGTGCATAGATCTCAGTGATCTCAGAGTTCACAGATCTCACTGATCACGCAGAATATGGAAAATGCACGGAACACCTAACATTCGCTGTCACGAATTTCCTAGTAATATCCCTGAAAAGCCCGAAGAAATGGTGTTGAATTCCTTTAGAGAACACACCGAGTGGTCCGTGATCCAGTAATGTAACGCAGGCACGTCCTAAATTAATAGTCCCATACGACGGAAGCTTAATGAATTCTTGACAGTCGGTAGGCTTGACGTCGTCACTATTTCAAGCATTTTCTTCGTTTTTATCGCGTTCGACGTGCGCCTGGAAAGAAGAAAGGAGACGAAAGGACTAGACTGGCTAGAGTGCCTCCAAACAGAGGCATCAGCAGAGATCCCTGGCGCGTGGAGCAGGATATCACGGCTGAAAAGAGTCGGGAAGTCTGCCGATATCACGTATGCATCGGACCCCGCCACGATCGGGGCTGTTCGCAGGAATGGTCCGATTTTACGAGCGATTCGCGTACACCGCGACGAGTCGCGCGCTGGGCTAACTCAATCGGGAACTGCGAGGCGAACCTCGCGCGAGATCGGCATACGAATTCTTCCTTAAAACGGCTACGTTGCCCTTCCGCCGGTTACACGCCATCTCTTCTTTCCTTGCCTGCTTTCGTGAGCTTCTTCGAGGATGTGTTCACACGGGGAATGCCTGATCGAGAGCGTTGCCCCGGCAAGTGGATGCCAATACGCCAGGCTTTTGGCTGATAACGAGGGAACGGTTGGTATGTACCGTGAGCTGGTAGGTTTACAGGAGTTTGCATGTGAGTGCACTGTGATCACTGGTTCGCGGTGATATGGGTAATCGTGTATGATTATTTTTGGACGAGGGGAACAACATTTGACCTGACAATATTGACAGACTAAATACCTCTATAACCATCCCATATAGGAGTCAGCTGGCTCGCAAAAATCCTGATCACTCCTATAATCGAGGCATATTATAGAAACAATGTTTGGCCTGTCAACAGTAATAAACCTAACACCTTTATAACCATTTCACATAGAAGTCACCCAGCCCACAATAATCATGATCACCCCTATAATCGAGGCATATTATAGAAACAATGTTTGGCCTGTCAACACTGATGGACCCAACACCTCTAGGATCATCCCATATAGAAGTCACCCAGCGCACAAAACTCCTGACCACTCAAATAATTAGAACATGGAAAATGTTTCACCTAACAACACCTCTACAACTCGTCCAATCCTGAAAAATCTCAATCACTCTTAAACAGAAATACGTAGTCTGACAATTTTGCTGACAGAGGGCAGAATAATGCAGGGATTGTATTGGAAACAATTTCTCTCTTATCCCGAGAGATTAGCAGGACACGTCAGAACAGTTGGACAGCGTTCAGAAAGAATTTTCCGAACTCTAACAGCTTTGACATCCATGGACGTTGTATCACGTTCGCAATCCTCTGTCATGTTATCATACAACGCCTGCAGGAGTGAAAGGATTAATTGTCTCGAACCTTCGCAATTCCGACGATACGGGGTCGAATTTAAGGGCACAAGGAAGTTCGAGAAGGTTGAAACGAACAGGGGAAGACTCGCAAGGCGTTCGAAAGTTGAGGAACACAACGGTGCTTGGAGTGCTCTGTGTATTTAACTTATGGAGCGACATGGCGTTGCGTCAACAGCTTTTAACTTCCGTAAACTGAGAGATCCGGGCGCCGTGCAGGGAACTTCTAATTTTCACAACTAAGAAACGCTGTACCTACACCGAGGGGGCTACTAATTTTCGCATTTCAAAGGACGTAATAGAGTGCGTCGAGTGCTGTTGGCTTTAACTTGTGAAATCGTGTAGAATTACCTACGCGGCCCTTACCTCCGCTGGCTAAAACGTATATCGTTACATCAAGAGCGGTAGACTCTCGCAAATTGGGACACAGTGGCATACCCGGCGAGAGATTTGCAAGTTCATTGGCACAAAATAAGGGTTACGCGGATTTTTCTACGCGTTTTTGAGGTTAACCATAAGCCATTTCACAAGTTGTACCAATTGCACGCGACAACCATGGGTCGAGAAAGCATGGGCGTGACACGTGGTGTTTACATTCGACCCGGCCGACGTACCACGTCTCAGACACGTGATAATCGCTTTTAGCCCGACCGACGCACCACGTGCCAGGCACGTGATAGTCGCTTTTAGCCCGACTGATGCACCACGTGTCAGGCACGTGATAGTCACTTTTGACCCGACCGATGCACCACGTGCCAGCCACGTGATAGTCACTTTTGACCCGACTGAATTACCACGAATTTGTAGGCCGAAGGGTTAAAAGCGGTGCCTGAATCAATTCACGGAAACGAGCATACCGGGGCGTTTTAACGCCGCTAAGCGTTGTCGTATTTATCAGATCGTAAAATCGCCATTGCGCGCCTGTGATTTATGAGTTATAAAGTATCGTGGGAATATTCGCGAATATGGATGCAAATTTAAATTCTCCGATTGATCCGTTGTCGCATTTCGATCATGGCGTCCACGGGTTTCGGATACGCCTATGATGTAAGCTGAACGTAATTACCATTAATAATTAATAATTAAACACGGAAGTAAATTAATCAGCGGTTACCCGCGGGAATCAACGGTGTTTCGACTGTTGTTAATGTATAAGGATATTGTATTATCGCAGTTTTAATTCGATAATAATCGAAGATCGCTAGCACGGTATTGGCTGTTTTATTTTCGTTTGTCGATGCGTGGAGTGGTTGGCTGTGGATTTCATTGGGTCATTGGTATGGATTGTTTGTCAGTGTCATGTTCGTGTAACGGTGTTTTGTAACCGGGTATTATCGAGAATGTGGGTTATTTATGATTGTGCATTTCGATTGAGAAATTGCAGGAGAATTGCCAAGTTGTTTGTAATGAAGGATGTAAATTGTTAATGTTTGCTCGTGCAGATGCATTGGACCGTCGTCGGATACTGTCGACACTTATAGCGAAGAAGGTAATCATTTGCTGTGAATTTTGTATGGATTGTTATTAATATTTGGACCACTGACCCAAAATGTATCGCCAAAAATAGCGGGGGTAAATAAGAATAGGGAATTATTTTCTGACGTTATAAATAAATACGAAGTAATTAAGTATAGCCAATACGTATGATTGTTTTCCAACTGTCGATGATTATTGATGATTAATACTTCTTTGTGAATCAAGGAGTCCCATTAAAAGCATCTGAAAGTGTTTTCCTCTGAACAAAATTGTCTGAATAATTTTAATTTTGTCAAAATTGTCGTGAAGATGAAAAAGAAGACGAAGTGGTATTAAATAAGAAGTCACTTGGAAAGGGTTTGCTATCGATTATAGTTGGATCATGGATGAAAGGAACAATACCGTTTCGTATCTCTTTGCCACTCGCATAATTCAACAAAAGTCAGTAATAGAATAATCGTAAAAATAAGATATTTTTTGAACCAAACATTTCGATTTGCTTGGTGTTTCAACTATTAGTTTAATAAATATTTATTTAACGATATTAATGGACAGCATAACATTTATTGATGAAATGTATCCAATTATATTCACTCTTTTGTACGATACTCGCTGTCACGTTTACTGTCAACGAATTTTGGATTGTAACTGACCTGTCCCACTACTCTCGTTTATTCTCTCTGCTTTCGTGTATTACGTAAAAATACACAGTCCATGCAACACTTCATTCATTATACGCGTACTCGATATTCATAGCAACTTAAATTCCCTCGTAGTGACATTCCATGCATACTCATCTTTTCTTACAAACATTATTCACTTGTACATAAATATATATTAAAATCTATGTATTAAAATCTATGTCAACTATTAGTACACTAAGCCTTCCAAGAGTAAACGTTTCAGCAACCTTAAGACGACTGTCCATTTAACTCACTAGCGCCACCACGGCTTATATCTGCAACAAACGCTTATCGTAAATATCGTATACATCGTTGAATTATTTTCCAATTTTGCCGACATAGTCTTGGAATTTTCTTCTCGCTACGTGTGTCATATTGTTTGCAAAATGCCGTTTTCACAAATTTTTGCAAAGTATTGATGAAGGGGTCAATGATACGAGGAATTAGAAATTTCGATAGGAATTTAATATTAAAATCGAGAATTAGAACTAGAATAATCTCTATATATTTTAATAAAGCGTCGAGGATCGAAACGATTACTTAATTTCTAGAATGGAAAACGCCGTAAAGAAGATTATTACTTTCACTTAACGTAGCCGTAACATCCTTGACCATCCGCGGGAAGAAAGTATTTAAAGTTGGAACTCTAATTTACAGTATTAGCAGGAGAAGTTGCGAAACAAACTTTCAGAATGGGGGGTAAGAAGAGGCGAGCAAAGAATGCTTCGCTGAAGAATTATAAGAGAAATGAGAAACGTGAGGGGAACCGTAATGGATTTATGATCGGAGAGCCATAGAAGAGAAGATTACATAGGGAAAAAATTGAAACAAAATGATGGAATGCGAATCAAGAAGATCATAATTATCGCAAAATTCGTAATACATTTAAGCCTGCAAATTTTGTCTTTCTTTTTATTTCATTTTCATTTATTTTCATTTTTTCATTCCTTCTTTGGAATTTTTTTAAAATTTTTCTAAAATTTCCTCCTTTTAAGACAATTTTTCATTCTTTATTGGCTAATTTACAATTGATATTTTTCAAACAAGGTATTTAGGAGTGCTCGATTTGCAAAAGGGTGAATTTAAAGCGCGAGAACTGTAAATAGAATTCGAACGGTGTCAATCACCATGATCTTCGCTGCCATTGCAAATGCCTCGACGTCACGTCGACCCAATGTCTATCAACCCCTGTTACATCGCATTTTCTATTACGCACCCGTTATTATTTCCTGTTTCTCCCTTTCCGTGCATCGAATTGAAGTGATGCACGGCGTTTCGCATCGCATGCACCTATCAGCTCTCCTAATTGGAGTTAGTCAGACGAGAACACGCTAATTTCCTACGGCAGGCTTCGTGGGCAAGGCCTGATGATCCGAATGCGCGAATTTTCGACGCTAATGTCAGTCGGTGAATTCGGGAAGTGGAGGGGGGTAATTAATAAGATCGCGTGATAGCCGGGAATAATTTTTCCTTCGCGTTTCGGTGAAGTATATTAAACGCGAAAAGATCATTCTTTCTGCACGCCATGCCTCCTAACGTGGCCTAACATCAGCTCCGTTATGCACAGTTGAATTTCATCCTCTTGCATTCTATTTTTTACCCTTCGTAGAAAGAAATTTAAATATTTGCGCGATACTTCGACATTTAAATTCTCGAATATTTTCCATCTCCTCTTGTTCCGCACTCCACGATGCGAAAAGCTTCTTGAAACCGGAAATTTTATTCCGAAAAATGATCAATATTTGCCAACTTATTTACACACATTTAACTCTAACCACTTTTTATCTTACTCGAGGAATATGCAAGCAAATAATAGACAGCATTATCAATCTTGTCGAAGTGGCGCCACTTTAGCGCACAGCAGTGATTCGCAAATGGCTGTCAAACTCTCCACAACTGTCCACGAGGTCCCATGTGTGGAAAAATATAACGAACTATATATACAAAATGTTTCGTCTCAGAGAGCGTGTTTATAACATGAATTTTATTCTAAGGCTTACACTTTTAACAGACCTAACGGTTTATTTTATATTTTATACCGCGAATGCAATTCCGGAGGTTAGATGTGCCTCAACGCCGTTCTAGCGGATTAAGTTTATAAAGGTAAAGCGAAGTTTAGGAATTCTACAAGTACCAGACGCGACAGATGGGACCACGTGTGACAGACCCAACGAGCGACGGACGGACAGCACTTATAAATCACGTCATTGACCATCAAAAATCGGCTCCTTGACAGTTTCCTACTCCTTAGCCAAAGGTCCTTCCGTCACACCCTCTGCCCAATTAAAACTCCTTACTTTTCCACCACCAACGTTTATTTTGCCCGATCAGAACTAAACTGGGGAAAACACCGGACAGGACACGACGAGACACGACATAGATGAAATTCGAGAAATCAGTTCGTCTTCGACACCGATCCTTGAAACATCTTACTTACACGTATAAACGCGTGTTCGAAACGGTATTCCGTTCAACGTCTTCGTTATAACTATTCTATACTTTTCTCTAAATAAACACTCTCTTTTGACCACTCATTCTGGATCCTTATTATTACAACTAGTCACGCAATATTAATTTGGCGCGTGATTACCGTTCTAGGACATCGAAGGGATTCGATACGATAGGACGCTACGCAAAATAAAATGCAATATTTACAATATTATTGCAAATACTCAACCGTGCTGAACACTATGCAGTCACTTAAATCATGTCACACATATTGGTTCCACCGATTTCGTACATTCTACTGTCAATCGTCCTCTGTCACTTTTCGTGAACTCTTTTCGAAGTCATCGAAAATCGGAGACTCTTCTCGCGGATTTAATGTTATTAGTGTGGATGCAAATGCGTGAGGTCGATTAATGGCACGAATGTAGATATGTATATTTTTAGAAGTGCGAGTGGAAGATTTAGAATGCGTGGTGTTGTGCACTTGCTATGGATCATAGTCAATATGTTATAAGGAAGTTCAGTTTCTTATAAGAACTGTGAGAACAATTACGATATAAGACGTGCGTAATTTATAATTTTATAATAAATATACGATTGTTGTACAACAAACTCACACTTCTTGCCAACGGATCTCTGATAAAAATTATTCCTACATTTCTCAAACGTTCGTCAATCTCCTGTCAACTATTTTAATATCGCAATATTCCAGAGTCTCATAACTTCGGTGCCCCACAGTCATCGTCTCTAAAAGGAAGCATTTATGAACAGGCCTATTTACTCTTTCGTCCCAATTCATCCTGTATCTTTAGAACATCCTCTAGTTCTAGTCTTTTTGCCACTAGTTCTCTAGCAATTTGCAAACCGTTGGACAATCCTGACCAGCCTGGACTCAGCGCAGTTGACAGCCTCTAGCGAAGATCAGGAACGCAGTTCCTGGTCGGAAGGTGGTCTGAACAAAATTTCACGTAGCACAGATATCAGCGTGGACAACCATAGCAACGTTGCGAATGCAAAGGTGGCCGGGTTCACGATTGTCATGCATATAAAGAAATTGGAACGCCGCAGTTGCGTCTGGCGAGCTCGTTCCCTTTCCAGCATCCAGCCACGTTGTCCCTGGCTTCTCACGTACCAGCCAGGGATCAACTTTTCTCCCCTTATATTTCGTTTATACCTTCCACACCCCTCTTTGCTACCGGCGAAAGTCCCGCTTACCCTGTTTTCAGCGGCTTCTTCCGCGAGCTCCTCTTTTTGCTGCTCGGTGCCCCTTGTTTCCGCGGCTCGTAACGCGCTTCCGTTCCTCCGCCCCTGCATTTGCGAGATAAGTCGCTTCGAGCATTTCCGTCGCCCCCGTTTTCGGTTTTCGTCTGTGTACTTCATACTCGGAAATTTCTCGCGTTCTTCAAATTCGTTTTCTTCGCTATTTTTATAGTTTATTTTATCTTCTGGGTGCCTCGGTGGGGGGATGTCTGTCAGGGTGCTCTGCGATCTGTGGTTTAATTACTGTTTCTCGACTGATTAAGCGAATTTTTGGATCACTGAAAAGCACGGGGTGTCGAGAGTATGGGAATTTTGGAAATGGGGTGATACCGATGAGTTGAAAATTTCGAAACAACTATCAATTTTCAGCATTTCCTTTTTTCGATAGTGGTAAATGAAATTTTGGAATTTCGGTTGCTTTTAAATATTTTTATTGGCAATAATTTCAATAGAAATTGCGAAATTTGGATATGGTTGTAGTAATTAATGAGGAATTTTGATTGGAATATCTGTTTCGTGAAAATGAGTTGGAAAGAGAATGTAAATTATGAAATAGCAGAATTATGAAGTATTTATTAATTTTTAATATTTAAATATAGAAGTATGTGTTTTTCGTTACAAATTGAAATTACATCTACAATCGTATGAATATTCAGTCGGTTACATGCAAGGTTTTTGTATGAAACTCGACTGTTCCGGGATGCATTTGATTGAAATTTATATTTCATCGAAATTGAATCGAGATCTTGATTTACATTTCGATTCTATTATCCATGTTTCGAATATCTCTGCTTTATTCCTGGCAAAATTGCTACCCTTTTATTTTATAACTTTTATTTTTATTCTTTGAAATTAACTATACGTTGTTAAGAAAATTATTATTATTGGCAGTTTAAAAATTTTATGGCAATTGATAATATATTATTATAAAATATTATGGCAATTTAGAAACATTATTTTGATAATAATTGAGGAAATACGTGAAAAATAAACCTAGAATAATTTCTAGTTCATCGTGAAAATTGATACTTCGTGAAGACAGAAAGTTTTGCTTGGATTTTTCGCGTATTTCTTCAGTTATTGCGAAAATTATGTGAAAATAATTTTCTTGGACTCCGGTGAGCTTTGAAAAAGCATTTTCTTAGGAAGGAAAAACCTTTTCGTCATCACTCTTCACTCCTAATTTATTTCGAAGAGTAAGGTTATTGCACCGTTGATTATTTTTATCATTATTTTATCGTTCATTATTATTACGTGACTAATTGCTATTATATCATCGAACGTTAGTATTATATAATCGGTTATTATTATCAGTTGTTACTGCATTATCAGCTATTGTTATAGTTTTGAATAAGTTGAATTTATGGTTTCCTGATTCCAAAGCATTCCTGTTCCACGTGGGGGTTGGGTAGTGTTTTCCTGATGGTTGACATAGTGATCTTCGTGGTAAATTTTCGTGCAGGAATTTTCAAAATTTGATTAAAGGAATAATCTATCTTTACACTCCTTTACACATTCGACGATGTTTGATTCTTTATTTACTGAACAAGAAAACCGAAAATAACTGCTTGAATTATTTAAATTCCAATTATAAATTACAACAATGTTTGAGAGCTGTATTTAATATAATCAGTAAAGAAAATTCTGCAAAATAAATAGCAATCAAGGAACTGTCCTGTGAAATAAATTTCAAATAAAATATTTAAAATAGTAGGGAAGTGTTGGGAATAAAATTGAAAAATAATTCAGAGTGCAGAGAGTCAAGATTCGTTTATTATTGTTATATTATCGCATTATCAGTTATCGTTATAGTACTGAATAAGTTGACTTTATGGTTCCTGGTTCCATTATGGCATTCGTGTTCCACGAGGGGGTTGGGCAGTGTTCCCTTGATGGCTGACATAGTGATCTTCGTGGCAAATTTTCGTGGAGGAAGTTTCGAAATTTTATCGAAGGAAATGAAACAGAAAATAACGTCTTCAATTACTTAAATTCAAAATATAAATTACAACAGTGTTTGAGAGCTATATTTAATATAAATAATAATAATTTAATATAATCTTTAAAATAAGTAGCACTCGAGGAACTGTCCTACGAAAAAATTTCAAAGAAAATATTTAAAATAGTAGAGAATTGTTGGCAACAAAATTGAAAAATAATTCAGAGTGCAGATAGTCAAGGTTCGTTTATTATCGTCATGTTATTGCATAGTTTAAAATAATTTTTCTTAAGTAATTTTTCTTTTCCTCTTCATTTTTTTAATTTTTCTTCTTTACTTTTTTAAAAATTGTTAATACTCTTGCGAAATATTTATTAATATATTTAATCTTGTTTATACGTTAGATTTGCTGATTAATTATGGAAAATATTCGAGTGTACATATGGTAATATGAAATAACAATCGTCTTGTTGGTAAACCACGAGCAGTTTTAGTTTTAAGGGTGTCACGTTGAAAGGAATAACGATGCTACTCCAATTTTCTCATGCATTCGTCTAGCACTCTTCTCTGAACTTCTTTTTACTTCGCTCGTGTGTCTACACGAGTTCCTCTTCTTTTTCCTACTTTTTTCTTCTTTTCTCCATATGCCTGTGTTATTTTCCGCGCCTTTATGCCTCTCAATTGCGCATTTTAATTACGAGAATTTAATTTCAGAGTTTATATCGTATTACCCTTGTTAACTTTTCCCTAGTAATTTAATAACAGAATTTTTATAGAATAAATAAATTCTTCGTTTTTAATTATCATTGAAAGAGGCCTTCGTATTTTTTGTTATTATAGAGCTATGTCGTTATTGTAAAATATATTTCATTATGGTATGTTTAATTTGTTTTACACGTTCCAATATGGCTTAAGGAAAATAATTTTGCTCTGTTTGAAAATTATTTATCAGATACTGTTGAAAAGATAAATTTAATTTTGTACAAAAATCAGTCTAGGATACAAGGTGCGAATAAATTGTTTATAAGACCTAGATTTCGAGAACGAATATTTATATAAACGTTAGATAAGAGTTGGGGGTTCAGGTGAACTGTGTCATGACACTCTTGACACTTTTTGAGGAATCGGTCAACGCTCTAGAGAAGCAGTGAAAGATAGATATACCTTCGTAGAGTAATAAAAGAATTTCAAATATATATTTATATATCGTAGTTATTTGAGCCGTTCACTGTACAAATCGATTAATTCCACTTTTTGAAAAATCTGAAATATAAAATGTTACGACTATACCAAGTGCTTTGACATAAATTTCCGATTTTCCAAAAAGTGGAGTTAATCGATTTCTGCAGTGAACAGCTTATTTTACAGTTATAAACCTATGACACCGATAGACATTTTCTGCCATGATGAATTTCGTCTCTGTGCTATAAAACTTGACAACTTCTCATCCTTGTACAATAGCCCAATCTTGACATTTCGCAACGATATTCGCAGATATCTGAACGAAATATTATTTTAATATTTATCTGCTACGCTGTTTAGTTGTTCATCGAATATCTCCAAAAATAAATGCAAGCTTAAATATTTAAATTTAATTATTTAATACTTTTATACTTTAATAAATATTAATAAAGTATTTAATATAAATTAAATACTTTAATAAATATTTAAATTTATTTTATTTATATATTCCATAATTTATTCGTCTTTATTCGTTGTCAATTAAGAATTATTTGGTAATTAATTGCTTGCTTACCTATTACTCATTTATTAATTCATTTCTACTGTTATACTACCAAAACAATCTCCTAAATAATTTTTCCAAAGATAACGATAATAATTCGAAACCTCCACGTCCTAGATAGATTCCTTTCCCCAAGACACCAAAAGGAAGAAGGAAAAACAATAATCCATTACCCACTTATCTATTTATCTTCGTTCCCATTAAATCACCAAGAAACTTAATTATTCCAAACAATGCAAAAATAATTCCAAACCTCCACTGGTCCTTCGAGCCGGATAATACTCTACTGAATCTCACGTTGTTGATTTATTGAGGAACATACATTGGAGTCACTGCAACATTGAGACAATATCGAACGAAGTCACGTTGAGAGGACGCTCAAAATGTATATCGTCATTAGGTCGACCGCAATTGGCGACGGTTAATGACGAACCAAATCTCTTGAGGAACGTTGTGTTTTTAGTGGACTGTATATTTTGTAATTGTTCCGGTTAACTCTTGTGAACTCTTCGAATGTTATTTGCTGACTGGCTGGTACTGACCTAACTAACTTGTGCGATGCACGATCTTTCGGAGCCCGTGGTTTCCAAAGGGAAATCGGTTTTCCCATTGGTGGTTGACAGGACCGAGGGTGGGCCCTCGGTCCGCGAATCAGATGCCCCAAAGAAGGGAGGACCGTCTTCCACGACCAAGTCTGCCGGTGGAGGAAGCCTCTCCCTCAAAGGGGGTTGCTGGTGGGTCACCCGCACATTCGTGATCCTTCCTGAAGGACCCGTTACTTTATGGCTCCGAAAGTCGCGACATCGCACATGGCCTGGTCCCTTTCTTTGCAGGCCTATTGTCAGCCAAATCCTAAGTGCTGTTGCCTGCTTTCTAACATTAATGGCTAAAGAAAGCCTCGTGTCCGGTGACCCGAGGGAAATAAAGAATTGTTCGAAAATGCATTGAAAATGAAGATAGAAAGGACACGGAACTTGAACTAAAACAGCAATTAGAATCTGGCTGCCAGAAGACCCTAACGGTCTTCTGGGTCCACTGCAAACAAGGGCCGAACAAAATACCGGCACGATCTTCCAAGGCTTAACATCCACATTCCGAGTGATGCCTCTCTAATAAATTCCTTTATTCAGAAACAGGCAAATGAAAAAGCGAACAAACATCCACTTCAAACTCTCCCACGATTACTCTCGCTTTCGTATTCCTCGCGCAAGCTAATATTCTGTCAAACGACAAATTTTCAGCGGTATACTCGAATCTATTAGGAACTCATTAAATCGGGCATGCTTCAACGAGGATTCCGCGTTTCGTCAAACTCATGCTTCGCGTGATTTCGTCAACATCCTGCGATACTGGTTTGAAATCAGGACACATATACCGGGTGGTCGCGGTGACTCTAAAGCTACGTGTCTATTTGACAGTTTCTTGCGACAGTTGCTCTCGAGAGTGCTCTCAAGTTGTGTGTCCATTGGAGAGCAATTACGCGAAGTTTTACTCTCAGGTAGGCGATAAAAAGCTCGTCGAGAGTTTAGAGCTCTCAGAATTGTGTCCACTTGACAGTCGTTTGACAGAATGTTGCTCGTTCACCGACACTACGATGCCAAGACGGGATAATTCGTATGCACGCGTAACACCCAGTGTTCAATAAGCATTCGTTGACTCTCAGGGTCGATTCCCGAGTCATTGATGACAATTTCGACTGCAATTTCGGGTGATAAGGTCGTTGCGTCCCGAACACTGCAACTATCACGTTGACACTTTCTTGGGGTTGTAAGGCCCGTTTACGCGGATGCGATTATGTTGCTGGATGCGGCCTACTTTAACCCTTTGCACTCGTATGTCACGCTGGAGGTGACAATGCTAATTTACTCTAAAACTCGTATATCAATTTATAATAATAAAAATAAATGAAATATATATAACACGTTGAATTCTACCACTGTAAATTACTTTAATTCATTTAGCTAAAAATAAATACAAGTTGACAGCCAACAACTTTGAAAATAAATCGAGTGCAAAGGGTTAAATTAATAGAGCTAGACCTAGTTAGGTTAGGTTAGGTTAGGTTAAGTAACACTTTGACTGTCATGCACTTTTTATTTAGTACGCTCAGAGGGCCACGATAAAGTTTCCATTATTCTTAGAATATAACGATGAATTATCAAATAATATGACTGTTGCGTCCTGAACACTGCAACTATCACGTTGACACTTTCTTGGGGTCGTAAGGCCCGTTTACGTGGATAGACAATGTTGCTTGGATCCTTCCTACTCTAAATTAATAGTGCTAGACCTAGTTAGGTTATTTTAGGTTATGTTAGGTAAGTTAGGTTAGGTTAGGTTAAGTAAGTAACACTTCGACTGTCATGCACTTTTTATTTAGTACGCTCAGAGGGCCACGATAAAGTTTCCATTATTCTTAGAATATAACGATGAATTATCAAATAATATGGCTGTTGCGTCCTGAACACTGCAACTATCACATTGACACTTTTTTGGGGTCGTAAGGCCCGTTTACGTGGATAGACAATGTTGCTTGGATCCTTCCTACTCTAAATTAATAGTGCTAGACCTGGTTAGGTTATTTTAGGTTAGGTTAGGTAAGTTAGAGTAGGTTAATTAGTTAGGTTAAGTAAGGGATGTGTGTCAGTTTCGACGTCTTTCTGTGGTGGTGGATGTTTAAATAATTTGGGTCCTTATGCCAGTCGCCTTAAGGGTGATTTATTGACCCCTGCCAAGTGGTGACCAGGTGATGACTATTATACGAATCATGGAACACTGGCAATATGGACATAGGCAGTCCTCCGCTTAACTTGGAACGTGCGGTCCTAGGGCCTCAACGAAGGTCGTCTTCACATGATCTTCGTCTACGTTTCACGCGGCTGATCCACCATTTTGGTTAGGTTCAGGCTAGGTTAGAAACAATCGGGCCAACCTCGCGTCGCTTCCCAACAAAAGAGACGAATTATTGGCCGAACGTGCGGATTTTCTCTGAACCTGCCGGTTCACCAGTGCTTGTATACGTCACCGGAAATACAAATACGAGAAAGGCCGAAGCGAGATGGGAATAAAGTGCTTGGCGAAACGGGCCAATCTCGACAACGCTTCTTCACGTGCACACAATGTATCGATTGTGCGCCGCCAAGCAGTGGCAGCGGTTGTCGACGATTTTTCCGATTTTCTTTTTTTATTTTTCTTTCGTTTTTCTACTTGCGTGTGTATATAGGTGTCTTACTGGTATAGGAGAATTGGAGTATTCGAAGGGCTAGGGGTGAGACTGGTCTTTAAGAAGGTATTCTGATAATCCGACCTATAATATTCAACTTCTTTGAGATTTTTTTCCAAGACAACCATGACACCTATTAGCATGCAGTTTTCGCACTTAAATTTACTTATACTTCAACGATGCTTACAATTTTTTTTTAACGAAATTATTGAAAATTGGGGAAATTATGTTAGCTTTAGATGAATCGTGTTTTTAAAAACCAGCATGATTGGCTGACACGGTTCTGGATCATCTGATTATCTGAAACGAAAAAGCTAAATAGCATCTTAATTAGCATAAATACGGCTATAGCATGGTGCACTGAGACAGCGAAATTTTGAAGATTAAAAAAATGACAGCATTTTGAAATTTAAATATTGATTTTCCTCGTGCTTTTCGTCTTCTTGGGATTTTTTCCAAGACAACCATGACACCTATTAGCATGCAGTTTTCGCACTTAAATTTACTTATACTTCAACGATGCTTACAATTTTTTTTTAACGAAATTATTGAAAATTGGGGAAATTATGTTAGCTTTAGGTGAATCGTGTTTTTAAAAACCAGCATGATTGGCTGACACGGTTCTGGATCATCTGATTATCTGAAACGAAAAAGCTAAGTAGCATCTTAATTAGCATAAATACGACTATAGCATGGTGCACTGAGACAGCGAAATTTTGAAGATTAAAAGAATGACAGCATTTTGAAATTTAAATATTGATTTTCCTCGTGCTTTTCGTCTTCTTGGGATTTTTTCCAAGACAACCATGACACCTATTAGTATGCAGTTTTCGCACTTAAATTTACTTATACTTCAACGATGCTTACAATTTTTTTTTAACGAAATTATTGAAAATTGGGGAAATTATGTTAGCTTTAGGTGAATCGTGTTTTTAAAAACCAGCATGATTGGCTGACACGGTTCTGGATCATCTGATTATCTGAAACGAAAAAGCTAAGTAGCATCTTAATTAGCATAAATACGACTATAGCATGGTGCACTAAGACAGCGAAATTTTGAATATTGAAAGAATGATAGCATTTTGAAATTTAAATACCGATTTTCCTCGTGCTTTTCGTCCTTTCGGTGATAAACAAAAATAGAAAGAGCCGTCAGATTTTGAAATCCGTAGTGTACGCGATAAAGGTACATCCGATGAAGATCTTTGCCAAATTTCGAGTCAATTGCTCAACTAAAACGCGAGATATCCCGTTTTCTAATTCAAAAAGTATAGTTTCGAGGAAAACGCGTTTAAAGTTTTTCGTACAAATATTCAATAAATTTGTAAATTAGACACTTGATAAATAATTCCAATAACATAACTAGGAAATAATACAAAAATTAGTATTAATACAATCTTTAAATAGTTCCATAAATACTATTTATTCACCAATTTTTAACATGGTTTCCTAGATTGCATTGATAATTTACATTTTCAGCAGAGAAATGTGAAATATAAATGATAAATGAAAATTTTAGAAACTCGGCGAAATTTGGATTGCTTTTAATTTCTTTTTTAATAATAAATAATAGAAAATATAATTTGCAGGAAAGGGTAAGGGAATGAGAATAAAATTTTCGCAAATAATATCGAAAATAATAAATAAATTTAATAAATCTTTATTAAATTGTGTCACAATTATTGTTTATCCAAATATTTTGTAACGAATATTGCTGTAATTTAGATTGGCAATGAAACGAAGTGAATTGAAATTTTAATAACACGAGTAACATTTAACTGGCTAACGATTCTTGTGGCGAAGTGAGTTATCGAATAGCAAGCAAATCGTGCCATTTGTTTTGCCCTCAAATATAAATAGCAAACAGCACTCAGTAAAATAGATATAACGATAATTTACAGTGAAATCGTGCTATGACAAATAGGCGAATTAAATAGTGGAGCAAGTTGATACAAATAACGTTGGATAAATTTGACCAACAGTGCATGGATTAACAAAATTGAACGTACCTCTTAACGTATGAATTCTAGATAACAGAGCATTCGAAATTTTCCATTTTTACTCTCGCTTTTATTATCATTTTATACATTTTCCTCATTTTATTTGAATTAATCCGAATTCTTTTAATTCCATCGATATCGGAGAATGATTTTATGAAAAAGCAACGGAAAATGTTCGCTGTACAGTTGGTAACAGAGAGACAATTACTTTCTGCGAGGCGACGAAATAAAGTACATGCAAATGTCAGCGAAAAATCTGATTCCCCAAGAGGAAGACATCGAAAATGAACGTAGAACAATCCCCCTTTTTCTCTATACCACGAACGTATGATTCCGATAACAGCAGTTTTGAACGCGACAAGCTCCTACATATTCATTTGATCTCGATTATGACGGGTCCCTTGGTCCAACAGCTATCGATTTTCACTTGCGAGGCTATATTGAAGCAATTATTTGCACCGGAGAAATAACGATACTCGAGCAAGAAAGCGGCTGTTCCGGTGTAAATGCGATTTAAAGCACCTGGAAATATGTTACGTGTGACCAGAGTATTTCACAGCCGTTTACAGAATAATATGTTCTGCTTTCTGATCGAAGTCGCAGATTTAAAATGAATACTCGTGTACAGTCGTATTCAAAAACAATATTACACTGCTGGTAAAAATACATAATAATACATAAAATGTAGGATAAGAATATTTTTTCTATGTCCAACACCTGTAAAAAAAGTTTGTAAAAAATCTATATTGCAAAAAAGAAGAAGAATGCGAATAGGAAATATTTTCCAATATTTCCCATAAAAATTTTCCATTCAAGGGGGTTAGTTGTAAAATTTAGTAAGAAGAAAAATGACGAGGAGGAAAACAAATTTCATCCTAGGGGATGATCCACTGATCATCAGAAAGAGAATACAAATAGGGAACATTTTCCAATATTTCCCATAAAAATTTTCCATTCATGGGGTTCAATTAATAAGAAGAAAATTTAATAAGAAGGAAAATGAAGAGGAGGAAAACATATTTCATCATGGGGGATGATCCACTGATCATCAAAAAGAGAATGCAAATAGGGAACATTTTCCAGTATTTCCCATAAAAATTTTCCATTCAAGGGGGTTAGTTATAAAATTTAGTAAGAAGAAAAATGACGAGGAGGAAAACAAATTTCATCCTAGGGGATGATCCACTGATCATCAGAAAGAGAATACAAATAGGGAACATTTTCCAATATTTCCCATAAAAATTTTCCATTCATGAGGTTCATTTAATAATAAGAAAATTTAATAGGAAGGAGAATGACGAGGAGGAAAACAAATTTCATCATCAGGGATGATCCATTGATCATCAGAAAGAGAATGCAAATAGGGAACATTTTCCAATATTTCCCATAAAAATTTTCCATTCATGGGGTTCATTTAATAATAAGAAAATTTAATAAAAAGAAAAATGACGAGGAGGAAAACAAATTTCATCCTAGGGGATGATCCACTGATCATCATAAAGAGAATACAAATAAGGAACATTTTCCAATATTTCCCATAAGAATTTTCCATTCATGTGGTTCGTTGTAAAATTTAATAAAAAGAAAAATGACGATGAGAACAAAATTCATCATAGGGGATGATCCATTGATCATCAAAGGGAGAATGCGAATAGGAAACATTTTCAACAATTATTTTCTGCAATTACTTGCAATTGCACGGATACACGTCAAACAATTTTTCGCTACCTGTCACTTTTCCCAGCAACTAATTAAGCATTACCCACGCCTTCGAACCTGTGCAAACACGAGCCGTAAAAATTGTTCGTCAGCAGCCAGGTCTATAATCGGTCAATTTCTCTACTGCTTCTTCGCGCTAAATTTCATGATCAATGGGACGAAGGGAGAATTTTCATAGAAAACATTGGAAAATGCTTGCGGAAGTTTAGCGAGCCAATATTTTCGTATGTTCAGCCGCAGTTCCAGGTCTTACAGGGCGAGAGATATTCAAGAGAGCAGCATTTTCTTTGGCCATAGAAGAGTAACGTTGCAAAACAACCCAGACCACCGTCTGCTTACCGTAAACCGTGGCAGAATTACGTTCCGTGTCTAAACGATGTCACCGGGATGGGTAGCCAAACTTTGACATCGCATTGCCCTGGTTGCCGAATAGAGAAACGTCATATAAACGCATGTATGTCCGGGAACCCTTTCCTTTCGCGGTACAAACGCTTTTTGTTTGCATGGGAATTCCAGGAGAATGGCTGTCACTCGTAGATACACGAGGGCTGTTATCGTATCGCCACGTGTGACAAGATTCGGAATAGACTCGAGAACGTCTTTGAGGGAGACAGTGTCTAAAACGTCGATGTCGTATCAAACAGAAGGAGATCGTCCTCGAATATTTCTCGAGCTAATTTTCAATTTCATACGCCCCTGACTTTGGTACGAGAAAGTACAGTAGCCGATGAGGGTATTCTAAAGTATTCCCTGGCCTAAAAATTTCAATTTTAATTGGAGTTTGCGTGTATGTGACGAGCATAACGAGTTGTGGGCGTAGCAACTTTTGCGTTGGCTGAAAATTGCTTTGAGACGGTGAAATTAGCGATTTTAATTTTACGAGGATCTTACTGATAGAGAGTTTTGCTGTAGGGTGACGGAGCATTAAAAATTTGACAGTTTTTAGCTGGAAAGTTTCTAACGACTTTTTCTTGCGCCCTCGATGTATTTTGCTCGTGAAAAATAGATGACAGGGTTATCTTTTTCCTTGGTGACGCAATTGGTGCTGCTATGATGGCGTCACTGAAGTTTAGATGTGCCTTGTCATCCTTCCAGAGTGGAATATATTTCTATTAAGCGATATATTTCAAACACAAAGATACAATGCATTTAGAAATAGGTTTAACAGATTAGACTCACGTGCAACAGACTCATCAAAGGGAATAGACATCTATCCATAAATTTCGATATTGACTGATTGGGAGAATATGAAAGGCAAGTTCATTAGGATTTTTCTAACTCCTCAGACCTGAACTCCTTCAGATACACTTATGTCCAATTGGAAAATACTACTCTTGATCCATTACTGTCCATCCTCAACCAATCACGAAAAATCCGAATTGACATCGGACAGAATATGAAGAGACATCACTGAACACATTCAGAACTCGATCAGAACACGTACAGAAGTTAATCAGATGTCACTTAGAAGTCGTTCAGAAATTAATTAGAATATAATTAGAACTCAGTTGGAACTCAGTTAGAACACAGTCAGAACTCAGACCACAGTTAGAACTTATGCAGGACACATTCAGAAGTTAATCAGTATGCATACAGAACTCATTTAGAACTCAGTCAGAATTCAAATCAGAACACACTCAGAACTCGAACACAACGCATATAGAAATCAATTAGAAGTCAGTCAGAAATCAGCTAGAACCCAATCAAAACTTCGTTAGAACTCAGAATTCATGCATAACACATTCAGAAGTCAATCAGAATGCATACAGAACTCATTTAGAACTCAGTCAGAATTCAAATCAGAACACACTCAGAACTCGAACACAACGCATATAGAAATCAATCAGAAGTCAGTCAGAAATCAGTTAGATCCCAATCAGAACTTAGAACTCAGTTAGAACTCATGCAGAACAAATTCAGAAGTCAATCAGAACGTGTACAGAACTGATTCAGAACTCATTCAGGACTCAATTAGGACACGTTCAGAACTCAAACACAACGCATATAGAAATCAATCAGAAGTCAGTCAGAAATCAGTCAGATCCCAATCAGAACTTAGAACTCATGCATAACACATTCAGAAGTCAATCAGAACGTGTACAGTACTGATTCAGAACTCATTCAGGACTCAATTAGGACACGTTCTGAACTCAAACACAACGCATATAGAAATCAATCAGAAGTTAGTCAGAAATCAGTTAGAACCCAATCAGAACTTGGAACTCAGTTAGAACTCATGCAGAAGTCAATCAGAACGTGTACAGTACTGATTCAAAACTCATTCAGGACTCAATTAGGACACGTTCTGAACTCAAACACAACACATATAGAAATCAATCAGAAGTTAGTCAGAAATCAGTTAGAACCCAATCAGAACTTGGAACTCAGTTAGAACTCATGCAGAATACATTCAGAACTCAATCAGAACGTACACAGAACTAACTCAGAACTCATTCAGGACTCAGCTAGGATACATTCAGAACTCAATTAGGACACATTCAGCACTCAATTCGGACACATTCAGAACTCAATTAGAACACATTCAGAACTGGAACAGAATACATACAAGACACATTCAGAACTTGAACACAATGCATGCAGAACTCAACACAACTTAACATACCGCATCTACTTCATACTCGAAATTGCAAACAACTACAAATGCAACAAAGTGTAGATAAACAAGAAAGTGTCTTGCATTGCACATCCAAGATGCTCATTATCTCTTATTAGTAGTGCACATTGACAAAAGGCATCCATCACAACATCTACGCTACCTTCGTGTACACAGGTGCCTGGATAGGACTCTAAGAGGACCTGTTTTCCCAGATGATCCATGGGTGTGACAAGTGTGGACCAACGCTTTGAACAGACCATAGAACTTCCAGTGTCCTGGTCATTGTTCCAACCTCATTGTCCCAACAACGATGAAACTCGGGTTCTTGCTTAAACTGATCCACCCTCTCGTTGCCATCAGCTTTTAAACCTCGCAGAGGTACCACCTGACAATTTTGTTCCTCCATTTTCACACGTGTATACTTCCTCCCTCGCTTTTCTATTGCAATTCTTTTAATTCCTTTGATTCCAGGTGGCGTCGAATTCAAGATTTCTAGGTGAAATTGATTTCGAATAATTTACGAAACTCTTGAATATTCGTGTCTGAATATACAGGGTGGTCCACGCAACTCGCATGTGGTAGGGTTGAGAGGGATGGAGGGAGTGGAGGGGTCTGTAGGATCTCAATGAGATCTTTGTGACGGATGTCAGAGAATTCACGCAAGATTTGAATTTTGCGCCATTTGTGCGATAGTGCTGCCAACGAAAAGAATAGCGAGACAGCTGACAATTGAGGGTTATTAAAAATGGAGCGCAACACATATCTTCATTGGATGATAATGTAGTCAATGTATCTTCGTTGTTTTCAATGTACTATAAACCTAAGTGTATTGAACTTGGTATAATAACGATGGTGATATAGTAGTATAACAAAACCAGAAATCCGACTCTTTTATAGTAGTTTTATAGTAGTAGAAACTTCAGAGGTATTTACACGAAATTTATTATTTTTTATACTCTTTACTATAGTAACTTTATAGTAGTAGAGACTTAAGAAGTATTTACACGGAATTTATTATTTTTCGTACCCTTTATTATAGTAATTTTATAGCAGTAGACACTTCAGAAGTATTTATACGGAATTTATTATTTTTCGTACCCGTTATTATAGTAATTTTATAGTAGTAGAAATTTCAGAAGCATTTACAAGGAATTTATTATTTTTCATACCCTTTATTAGAGTAATTTTATAGTAGTAGAAACTTGAGAGGTATTTATACGAAATTTATTATTTTTCGTACCCGTTATTATAGTAATTTTATAGTAGTAGAAATTTCAGAAGTATTTACACGGAATTTATTATTTTTCATACCCTTTATTAGAGTAATTTTATAGTAGTAGAAACTTGAGAGGTATTTATACGAAATTTATTATTTATCTTACAGGGCGAGAGATATTCAAGAGAGCAGCATTTTCTTTGGCCATAGAAGAGTAACGTTGCAAAACAACCCAGACCACCGTCTGCTTACCGTAAACCGTGGCAGAATTACGTTCCGTGTCTAAACGATGTCACCGGGATGGGTAGCCAAACTTTGACATCGCATTGCCCTGGTTGCCGAATAGAGAAACGTCATATAAACGCATGTATGTCCGGGAACCCTTTCCTTTCGCGGTACAAACGCTTTTTGTTTGCATGGGAATTCCAGGAGAATGGCTGTCACTCGTAGATACACGAGGGCTGTTATCGTATCGCCACGTGTGACAAGATTCGGAATAGACTCGAGAACGTCTTTGAGGGAGACAGTGTCTAAAACGTCGATGTCGTATCAAACAGAAGGAGATCGTCCTCGAATATTTCTCGAGCTAATTTTCAATTTCATACGCCCCTGACTTTGGTACGAGAAAGTACAGTAGCCGATGAGGGTATTCTAAAGTATTCCCTGGCCTAAAAATTTCAATTTTAATTGGAGTTTGCGTGTATGTGACGAGCATAACGAGTTGTGGGCGTAGCAACTTTTGCGTTGGCTGAAAATTGCTTTGAGACGGTGAAATTAGCGATTTTAATTTTACGAGGATCTTACTGATAGAGAGTTTTGCTGTAGGGTGACGGAGCATTAAAAATTTGACAGTTTTTAGCTGGAAAGTTTCTAACGACTTTTTCTTGCGCCCTCGATGTATTTTGCTCGTGAAAAATAGATGACAGGGTTATCTTTTTCCTTGGTGACGCAATTGGTGCTGCTATGATGGCGTCACTGAAGTTTAGATGTGCCTTGTCATCCTTCCAGAGTGGAATATATTTCTATTAAGCGATATATTTCAAACACAAAGATACAATGCATTTAGAAATAGGTTTAACAGATTAGACTCACGTGCAACAGACTCATCAAAGGGAATAGACATCTATCCATAAATTTCGATATTGACTGATTGGGAGAATATGAAAGGCAAGTTCATTAGGATTTTTCTAACTCCTCAGACCTGAACTCCTTCAGATACACTTATGTCCAATTGGAAAATACTACTCTTGATCCATTACTGTCCATCCTCAACCAATCACGAAAAATCCGAATTGACATCGGACAGAATATGAAGAGACATCACTGAACACATTCAGAACTCGATCAGAACACGTACAGAAGTTAATCAGATGTCACTTAGAAGTCGTTCAGAAATTAATTAGAATATAATTAGAACTCAGTTGGAACTCAGTTAGAACACAGTCAGAACTCAGACCACAGTTAGAACTTATGCAGGACACATTCAGAAGTTAATCAGTATGCATACAGAACTCATTTAGAACTCAGTCAGAATTCAAATCAGAACACACTCAGAACTCGAACACAACGCATATAGAAATCAATTAGAAGTCAGTCAGAAATCAGCTAGAACCCAATCAAAACTTCGTTAGAACTCAGAATTCATGCATAACACATTCAGAAGTCAATCAGAATGCATACAGAACTCATTTAGAACTCAGTCAGAATTCAAATCAGAACACACTCAGAACTCGAACACAACGCATATAGAAATCAATCAGAAGTCAGTCAGAAATCAGTTAGATCCCAATCAGAACTTAGAACTCAGTTAGAACTCATGCAGAACAAATTCAGAAGTCAATCAGAACGTGTACAGAACTGATTCAGAACTCATTCAGGACTCAATTAGGACACGTTCAGAACTCAAACACAACGCATATAGAAATCAATCAGAAGTCAGTCAGAAATCAGTCAGATCCCAATCAGAACTTAGAACTCATGCATAACACATTCAGAAGTCAATCAGAACGTGTACAGTACTGATTCAGAACTCATTCAGGACTCAATTAGGACACGTTCTGAACTCAAACACAACGCATATAGAAATCAATCAGAAGTTAGTCAGAAATCAGTTAGAACCCAATCAGAACTTGGAACTCAGTTAGAACTCATGCAGAAGTCAATCAGAACGTGTACAGTACTGATTCAAAACTCATTCAGGACTCAATTAGGACACGTTCTGAACTCAAACACAACACATATAGAAATCAATCAGAAGTTAGTCAGAAATCAGTTAGAACCCAATCAGAACTTGGAACTCAGTTAGAACTCATGCAGAATACATTCAGAACTCAATCAGAACGTACACAGAACTAACTCAGAACTCATTCAGGACTCAGCTAGGATACATTCAGAACTCAATTAGGACACATTCAGCACTCAATTCGGACACATTCAGAACTCAATTAGAACACATTCAGAACTGGAACAGAATACATACAAGACACATTCAGAACTTGAACACAATGCATGCAGAACTCAACACAACTTAACATACCGCATCTACTTCATACTCGAAATTGCAAACAACTACAAATGCAACAAAGTGTAGATAAACAAGAAAGTGTCTTGCATTGCACATCCAAGATGCTCATTATCTCTTATTAGTAGTGCACATTGACAAAAGGCATCCATCACAACATCTACGCTACCTTCGTGTACACAGGTGCCTGGATAGGACTCTAAGAGGACCTGTTTTCCCAGATGATCCATGGGTGTGACAAGTGTGGACCAACGCTTTGAACAGACCATAGAACTTCCAGTGTCCTGGTCATTGTTCCAACCTCATTGTCCCAACAACGATGAAACTCGGGTTCTTGCTTAAACTGATCCACCCTCTCGTTGCCATCAGCTTTTAAACCTCGCAGAGGTACCACCTGACAATTTTGTTCCTCCATTTTCACACGTGTATACTTCCTCCCTCGCTTTTCTATTGCAATTCTTTTAATTCCTTTGATTCCAGGTGGCGTCGAATTCAAGATTTCTAGGTGAAATTGATTTCGAATAATTTACGAAACTCTTGAATATTCGTGTCTGAATATACAGGGTGGTCCACGCAACTCGCATGTGGTAGGGTTGAGAGGGATGGAGGGAGTGGAGGGGTCTGTAGGATCTCAATGAGATCTTTGTGACGGATGTCAGAGAATTCACGCAAGATTTGAATTTTGCGCCATTTGTGCGATAGTGCTGCCAACGAAAAGAATAGCGAGACAGCTGACAATTGAGGGTTATTAAAAATGGAGCGCAACACATATCTTCATTGGATGATAATGTAGTCAATGTATCTTCGTTGTTTTCAATGTACTATAAACCTAAGTGTATTGAACTTGGTATAATAACGATGGTGATATAGTAGTATAACAAAACCAGAAATCCGACTCTTTTATAGTAGTTTTATAGTAGTAGAAACTTCAGAGGTATTTACACGAAATTTATTATTTTTTATACTCTTTACTATAGTAACTTTATAGTAGTAGAGACTTAAGAAGTATTTACACGGAATTTATTATTTTTCGTACCCTTTATTATAGTAATTTTATAGCAGTAGACACATCAGAAGTATTTACACGGGATTTATTATTTTTCGTACCCGTTATTATAGTAACTTTATAGTAGTAGACACTTCAGAAGTATTTATACGGAATTTATTATTTTTCGTACCCGTTATTATAGTAATTTTATAGTAGTAGAAATTTCAGAAGTATTTACACGGAATTTATTATTTTTCATACCCTTTATTAGAGTAATTTTATAGTAGTAGAAACTTGAGAGGTATTTATACGAAATTTATTATTTCTCGTACCATTTATTATAGTAATTTTATAGTAGTAGAAATTTCAGAAGTATTTACACGGAATTTATTATTTTTCATACCCTTTATTAGAGTAATTTTATAGTAGTAGAAACTTGAGAGGTATTTATACGAAATTTATTATTTCTCGTACCATTTATTATAGTAATTTTATAGTAATAGAAATTTCAGTAGTTTTTACACGGAATTTATTATTTTTTATACCCTTTAGTATAGTAACTTTATAGTAGTAGGAACTTAAGAAGTATTTACACGGAATTTATTATTTTTCGTACCCTTTATTATAGTAATTTTATAGTAGTAGAAATTTCAGTAGTTTTTACACGGAATTTATTATTTTTCATACTCTTTATTATAGTAACTTTATAGTAGTAGAAGCTTCAGAAGTATTTACACGGAATTTATTATTTTTCGTACCCTTTATTAGAGTAATTTTATAGTAGTAGAAATTTCAGAGGTATTTACACGAAATTTATTATTTCTCGTACCCTTTCACCCCATATGTTTGTTCATTTTTCATTCGCACTGGTAAGTCTGAAGCACTCAAAATGTGGATATTATAGTTATTCTCCTCCATTGTATTTATAGTAGAGAAAATTAATCCTGTACATCCGTTTGAAAATTTAAGAATTTCCTGCGAGATTAGAACTGAGGAGTTGCTAGGTTCGAGGTAACCCACGTGACGAGTGAACTGTCAGTTTGCAGTTAAGAGGTTAAGAACCACTTTGACGCTAATGAAGTAACAATTCGCCAAACATTCAGCAGTTTGCTCTATCCTGTATGAATGTTCCTGCATATTCAGCTTTTAATGGACAAACTTCAAACATATGCAGGGGTTGTTGGGTGTCTTTGGTGATGGGATGTACAGTTTGACTGACCCGCTGTGCATATTACACCAGGTTACTTATAATTATTACTCACATGCATATGGATGAACTCCGTTTGTATTTCACTGATAGTCTGTCACTGTGAGAGTTGTTGATCTAAATGTTGGGCTGACACATAAAGCATTATTTCCTTCTTCGTGCGTCGTATTTAGCTGCAGAAGTTCATATGGACAGCATCATTAGAAGATTGAAAAGGAAGCATCCATGTAGGGATCGGTTTGGGTGGATTGGCTAAAATGGCGTTGTTTTACTTCTTAATAAAATACAGTAAGCTTATACGTAAACTGACGGCTATGAAACAAGAGGGATTCGCTATGGCCACGTTCGACTTTGACTTCTTACCGACATACTCTTAGCCACTAGCTTAAGAACTCTTAAAGACTGAAGACTGTTAAAGACTGTAGCCTGTTCATGACTGACGACTATGTAGACTGACGACTGTAGACTGAGCAGCCCGCGCCCTTATTTAAAACATTCATTCTGTCCTTTTCCATACCTAGGCTCTCCTTTCCAATCATGCCCCTTTCCCACGCAACCTCGGTGGGCCAGGTACTTCGATCACTCTGGACGCATCCCTAAACTTTCGCTGGACCCTACCATAAACATTCTTTGCAGTTAATTCGCTTGCACGCGGTCACTTCCATCCTAAGCCCAAACACACTTGGCATTCTTTCAGGGCTGTTCTTATTCCAATCCCACATCCATGGAACTTGCTTCCTTTCATGGGGGTATTGCAATCCTATAGAACTCAACACTTTTGGGATTTTTTTAAAAACTATGACATGTTTTAGATATTGGCATGCATTTTTCGCACTCAGATTTATTTATACTTAGTGCTTCGTATTTACTATAGGCTGTGTTTATAGCATGACTCTTATCTTAATATCTTTATTTTTGATAATTCTAAGGATTTTATTATTTTGCGTTACGATTTTGTGTTCGACGTGCCTCGCCGTCATTTCAGCGGATAGTTGAGCAGTCATATATTTAATTGCAAAAATACAAAATTTACAGAAATTTACAACTATTAGCAAATTGGACCCACGTGCGACAGATCCACCAACGCCACGAACGGATACCTATTTATAAATCACGTCACTGACTACTGAAAAGCAACTTCCATGACTATTTCTCACTCTTCAACGAAAAGTTCTTTCGATGCACCCACGTCCAATCAGAAAATTTTATTTTTCCTCCACTAACATCCGCTTTTAATGAATGAAAGCAAACTCTGGGAAACCCTGAGCAGAACACGAGACATTACAGAAATCAAAAGACAGAAATTAGTATGTATTCGACACCCATCACTGAGACATCTAAAATGGTAATAGCAAATATAATAATAAATATTAATAATAGTAATAATAAATAACTAATAATAAATATTGTAAAATGCGTGTCCGAAATGGTACTCATAAAATTACTAATAAACTAATAATAAATAAAGAAGAAATTTAATTAATTGCACGCAAGACTTAAAGAATATTTAATATATTTAATATTAAATATTGAATAATTAAATTAAAAACTATATTTAATAATTATATTACCTATACTAAGTCACGCAATATTAAATTGGTGCGTGCTACGTTCTTGATAATTGAAGAAATTCAATTGATTGCACGTCATAATTATTATTTAATATCCAATATTAAATATATTAAATATTCTTTAAAAACTGTATTTAATAATTAAATTAATTTTATTAAATCACGCAATATTAAGTGATGCGTTCTTGACAATTGAAGAAATTTAATTAATTGCACGCAAGACTTAAAGAATATTTAATATATTTAATATTAAATATTGAATAATTAAATTAAAAACTATATTTAATAATTATATTACCTATACTAAGTCACGCAATATTAAATTGGTGCGTGCTACGTTCTTGATAATTGAAGAAATTCAATTGATTGCACGTCATAATTATTATTTAATATCCAATATTAAATATATTAAATATTCTTTAAAAACTGTATTTAATAATTAAATTAATTTTATTAAATCACGCAATATTAAGTGATGCGTTCTTGACAATTGAAGAAATTTAATTAATTGCACGCAAGACTTAAAGAATATTTAATATATTTAATATTAAATATTGAATAATTAAATTAAAAACTATATTTAATAATTATATTACCTATACTAAGTCACGCAATATTAAATTGGTGCGTGCTACGTTCTTGATAATTGAAGAAATTCAATTGATTGCACGTCATAATTATTATTTAATATCCAATATTAAATATATTAAATATTCTTTAAAAACTGTATTTAATAATTAAATTAATTTTATTAAATCACGCAATATTAAGTGATGCGTTCTTGACAATTGAAGAAATTTAATTAATTGCACGCAAGACTTAAAGAATATTTAATATATTTAATATTAAATATTGAATAATTAAATTAAAAACTATATTTAATAATTATATTACCTATACTAAGTCACGCAATATTAAATTGGTGCGTGCTACGTTCTTGATAATTGAAGAAATTCAATTGATTGCACGTCATAATTATTATTTAATATCCAATATTAAATATATTAAATATTCTTTAAAAACTGTATTTAATAATTAAATTAATTTTATTAAATCACGCAATATTAAGTGATGCGTTCTTGACAATTGAAGAAATTTAATTAATTGCACGCAAGACTTAAAGAATATTTAATATATTTAATATTAAATATTGAATAATTAAATTAAAAACTATATTTAATAATTATATTACCTATACTAAGTCACGCAATATTAAATTGGTGCGTGCTACGTTCTTGATAATTGAAGAAATTCAATTGATTGCACGTCATAATTATTATTTAATATCCAATATTAAATATATTAAATATTCTTTAAAAACTGTATTTAATAATTAAATTAATTTTATTAAATCACGCAATATTAAGTGATGCGTTCTTGACAATTGAAGAAATTTAATTAATTGCACGCAAGACTTAAAGAATATTTAATATATTTAATATTAAATATTGACTAATTAAATTTAAAACTATATTTAATAATTATATTAACTATACTAAATCACGCAATATTAAGTTAGCGTGTGATACACGTTCTTGACAATTGGAGAAATTCAATCTTTTAATTCAATTAAAAAATGTAAATTCATGTCAATTTACAATTTTCTTAACGAAATTAATAAATAAATAATAATTCTCGCTGTAATTGATATTTAACAAATTACTTGGGAAAGGTTCGAGAATAGTTGAACAAATTGAACGTGTTCATCTCGAACGTTATAATGCGAATAATAGGATGCTAAACTAAATCGAGTGACAAGTGAAAATAGATTCTTCTGCCATTCACTTGTTTGCCTGTCACGGGTGCATTGCTCTCACGAAGGAAACAGGATGCAAATTATTCGGGGTAATATAATCCCGCGTGTTATTATTACAACAATGGATATCCGTCTGTAATATCGTACGAGTAATATCCAATAATTAGTGCAATATTTCAGTATCTGTTTGCCTGACCCAATCATGATCGTGTTACTTACGTTCACCCCTCGTGCTTCGATTTCCCTATGAAAGTTGCGTATCGATGGGGAGTGTAGTTTTAATTTTAACTCACCACATGGAAAATTCTACCTTTCATTATCTGATTAGCATACTTTGGGAATTAAAAGTGTATTATTCATTTAAATAAAATAATAATTAATACATCGTGTTTATAGCATATATAAATTACGTTTCTAAATTCTTGTAAGAATTTTGCATTTGATTAAACGCTATGTACAGAGTGTCTTTTCATATAATTCTCGATCAATGAATAAAAATAAAAAATATTCTATTATATTTTATTAATATTTTTATGTTAAAAGAAAACAAAGAAGAAATTAAAAAATAATTTTCTCCATTCCCAAATTCTAAGTGCTATAACTTCGCGATAAAAAATCACAGCTCTCTGATTTCTTTTTCAAATCAAAGGATGAGATCCCAGCTTTGTGCTACTGCAAACCTCATTTAAAAAAAAAAATTTCCAAAAACCATGTATGTCGTTGAACCAAAATCGACAATTTTCAACATGCCATCGCATTTGACGCGTTAGACTACTGACTCTGCATCCAATTTAAAATCCGACGAAATTGTTACAATCCAAGCATCCAGGACCCTAATACCAAAAAGAAATTATGCTCGTACATCGATTTTCGACGGAGTTATCCTCGATCGAAGTTGACCAATATCCGCATCAAATTCTCCAATGTCTCCGGGCACTGTGCATCATCGTCCGTCCCTGGGAAAAATCATCTCAATAGGGTTAAATATAATTTTCGCCTACAAGTGTAACTCATCGTACAATTATCGCGAGGAACACGTCGTTCAATCATTCACGGTTCAATCATCCAGTGACTCGTCACCCCCTTTCGCCTGAGCGCCAAATTTCGGCCGAGAAGAAAATTTCGAAAGGAAACAACTCGTGGGGGGGAAAAAGGAAGACAAAGGAAAGAAAGAAATTGAAAGGAAAACATAAAAACACAAGACTTTCCGTTTTGACGGAAGTACGCGCGAGGAAGAGGAGGTCGGTAATGGGAAAAAGTTGGCGAAGAGCGCGGCGCAGGAGGAGGAGCGCGCATAACGAGATAATCCTTTCGTGAGGCAACGTTAAGGCGAAAGAACCGCGGTTACAGAGTAAATTGCACGGCGAAATTTGAGGCTGGTGGGCGGAAGTTGCGTCGCGAACTTATAATTGCGCGATGTTGTTGCCTCGAATTAAAAAGAATCGGACGCGAAAGGCAAACGAATTTAATCTTTGCCCTGCACCCTCTCTCCTGGCTATCCGTGCTGCTACAATCCTCTCTCCCGTGAGAATTTTCTCCCGAAAATTCGCCAACATCTCGTGTAGCGTCCTATCGTATCGAATCCCTTCGATGTCCTAGAACGCTTATCACGCGCCAAATTAATATTGCGTGACTAGTTGTAATAACAAGGATCCAGAATGAGTGGTCAAAAGAGAGTGTTTATTTAGGGAAAAGTATAGAATAGTTATAACGGAGACGTTGAACGGAGTACCGTTTCGAACGCGCGTTTATACGTGTAAGTAAGATGTTTCAAGGATCGGTGTCGAAGACGAACTGATTTCTCGAATTTCATCTATGTCGTGTCTCGTCGTGTCCTGTCCGGTGTTTTCCCCAGTTTAGTTCTGATCGGGCAAAATAAACGTTGGTGGTGGAAAAGTAAGGAGTTTTAATTGGACAGAGGGTGTGACGGAAGGACCTTTGGCTAAGGAGTAGGAAACTGTCAAGGAGCCGATTTTTGATGGTCAATGACGTGATTTATAAGTGCTGTCCGTCCGTCGCTCGTTGGGTCTGTCACACGTGGTCCCATCTGTCGCGTCTGGTACTTGTAGAATTCCTAAACTTTGCTTTACCTTTATAAACTTAATCCGCTAGAACGGCGTTGAGGCACATCTAACCTCCGGAATTGCATTCGCGGTATAAAATATAAAATAAACCGTTAGGTCTGTTAAAAGTGTAAGCCTTAGAATAAAAATCATGTTATAAACACGCTCTCCGGGACGCGGTACATCTCGAATTCGCGGAGGATAGCTTTGCCTGTGTTTTGTCTCGCCTAATCGCTGTCAACGGGGAATAAATAATTCCATGACAGAGCTTCGCTGTTGAGACGAAGTACGATATCGATGATATTTTCTCTTTTTCTATTTTCTTTTTCTTTTTTTTTTCTTGAGTTTTTCTTTTTCCTTTTTATCGGGGAGTGTGAAATTTCCCTAGGGACCCAGCCGAGGCGCCTTGGACCAGGGTTAACTTGGCGAAGCATTTTATGTACCGTGGGTTCGATGTCGGTTAATGGCTACGTGGTACATTAAATCGAATCGATTCAATTGGTGTTAAGTAATACAGTCGATCTCGTGGAATTCCAGGCTACTAAGAGATTACTTTCTCCAAGTTGAATTCAGTCTTTTCAATGCCGCGTGAAATTTTAGTTCGATGTTGATCAAGGAAATATCCTTCTACCACCTTTTCTGAATTATTCCGTAGCTTTCTTAGAGTTAGAGCGATTGTTATTTTTATTTCTCCAGCGCTTTCATCCTGTGCGAGTTTAAATCTGCTTAAGTTTCCCTGTTTTCGAATTTTCATGGTTTATCGCGGTGATAGCGTTAGTGTTGTACGAGTTTATATGGACATAACCAATATATACGATTTTAAGTATAGAATTGGATAAACAATTTTTCCCCTTTCGTACCGTGTGAAAATTTGTATAAATTTTTGGAAAATAAGGGAATAGCAAATTCCGGGAAATATTCTTTCGTAGCTAGATGCCATTTCTCAACGAAGCAGAATTCGATTGGTGTACCTGTCGGGTATAAAACAAATGTTTGCGAAAAACAATCAGCTTTCTAAAGAAAATTATATTATAAAACGTATTAATACGTCGTGACGTAAAAATACGTCGTTCCTAATTTTTCCTTGATTTCTCTAAAAGTGAGCATATCATTTTGGTAGCACAAATAGCTTATTAATTTCGATAGTCATTTAAAAATCACGCGTATTTTGTATATTTAAAGAACACGTGTACACATATAACGCAATAACCGACTAACTCGTCTCCTTTATTAGATTGAAGTCACGGTTAAAGTAGCGAATGCGGAATAATAAAATCGCAGCTGAAAACGATCACTGTGAGCATTCAAATTCATATAAATTCCTATAAATCCCTATAACGCAATTTAACTAACTTTCCTCTTTTATTAGATCCAACCCACGGTCGAAATATCGAAAACGGAAATATAAAATCGCAGCTGGAAACGATCGCTGCGAATTCTTAAATTCCCCCATCTCTTGGCAGCAATTTCCGAAATCTTCGATGCCCGTGGAACAACGAGATTCCACTATTTCCATTTCGTTAAGAAGCTGCAAATACTTCATGAAGTATTCATTCCTCGAGTGGCTCATCCTAATTTCTTAACATGCAGAACAGACCAATTTAGTTAGAAGGAAAAGGAGAGGCACAGCGGCTGAACACTGCCGGGTGCATCGTTGCACCCGCGGAAAAATAAGGTCGGGTGGAAAGATAAGCCGTTGTTTTACAAACAGGAAATACGATTCCTTCGAATTGCGTTACTCGCTCTCCGCCATATTTTTTCGTTCCTGATGTTTCCAGCCGCTCAGACGCACTTCGCGACCGCCCCGATTATTTTTCCGCGACGGGTTCAGTGAAAAGGGAAAATAGTGGATAAAGAGAGTGGAAAAGGGAGGAAAGAGAGGACGTACGAATGATAAAACCCTCGTATGTTCGTTTCCGTAACTCTAACGTTGGTTAAAACCTTCGCAGCGCGCGAATTTTGAGGTTAACGAAGCGATGAAGTTGAGCCGTTTGGCCGCCAGTTGGCGCTGCGTTGTTACGCGCCGCGACACACGACTGTTGACCGCGGAACGAGAAGGTGCGAGTTTCTCACGCGATTTCTAACGTTGATATTTTGCTGTTCGTGTTTCAGGATGGCGCGTACGAGAAGGAGAGCGATATGGATGGGCTGGGACTATGCCCTTACGATCCACGGCACAACAGCACTGCGGTATTCGTCGGTGAGTCGGACTCGAATATATTTGCTTATTTATTTCCAGCGAAATGTCGCGGGGATACGTACGCCTGCACGAAGGGTGATAGATCGTCGTGGAAAATACTTGGCAGATTTCGGGGTAAAAATGGAATTTATTTTCTGAATCTCAACGGATCTCTCAGCTTCTTTTAACGGCATTTCATTAAGGGGACAGACCACTGTGAGGGTTGAAAATAGAAGCAATCTTCGAGAATTTTTTGCCATTAATTTTGATTCGTTTTATATTAAACTTTTCATGTCTTCGGAATGTACATTTCTTAAAGCACATCTCGTCAAAATTTCGTATAAAAATGTTAATTATTGTGGATATAATAGGTGTCTCTGTGAGAGGCCTTCAGAAATTCGTTGAAAACGGGTGGGCGTGTAATTTTTCATTTGAACTTATTCTTAAACAAAAAATTATTCGATTTTCTTGAACTACGAGGCAATAACTTCGGTTGCACGTAGGGATTTGACAAAATAATAATTTATTATGAAAAGATAGTGCTTTGAAGAAAAGAACTCTAAGACGTGTGAAAAATTCGATATTTCTTTTAACACTGCGTGAAAACCAATTATGCGATCGAAAATTCCGTATACGTAATTGAAGAGTATAGTATTAGGAATTATTATACAAAATTTCAAGTACATTGGACGAAAATTGACCGAGTTATCGAGCCGTCCAGTTTGAAAAATGTGATTTTCATCCTTTGCATTCGAGAGGCAGCCATTTAATCTCTAAAGATCGATGTTAATTAATACTTAGAATTTAAAATTACCCAAACGAAGGGTAAATTCACGCGAGTGACTTCGTTGAGTCGTGTTCTTCCTATTTCTGTTGTATTTAGAATAAAGATGGAATTATTTTAGAATATATACGATTCCTCGATATCTGTTCTCGGAATTTTTAAATTTGGGTACCACAATGTTGTCATTTGTCGCGATCATTTACCCAAGCCGACGGTCGTGCGGCCAGGAGTAAATATTTTCATTGAAAATAAACATGCAAATCAGCAGCTGTCCGAGAGTAGAACGGTTGAACTATTTTAGGGCTGCCGTGCGACGATACGATCGTTTTGCGTAACAATTTCGCTCGGTTTCGCGATCATGGGGAACGATAAGGAAATACCTTTTTATGCATAAAGGGGCCAGGTTTTAATGGAGTTTGTTCTTCTGGGAATTTCATGTGCTTACGGGAAAGTAGGTAACTTCGTTTCCGTTGAATCGTGTTTCGAACGTAGAGGCATGCGTCTCCCTTTAACCCTGGCCATCTGGAACCGGTTCATTTTCAAACGATACACGCTCGGTTCTATCTGTAGCCTCGCTATATATCTCTCGATAAACCTGTTTTAAAAAATTAACGAAAGAGAAGTCCAGTATCAGACCTTCATACGACGTAAGAGCGTAGTAAAATTTATTCTACATATACAGGGTGTCCCAGGCTTTTCCGGCCAAACGGTGTCAGTGTATTCTATGAGCGAAAATAAAAGAAAAGTATCATGTACATATAGACTCTGAAATGATTTTCTAAAAAATTATAATAAAAATTTAACGAGAGAGAAGATCAATATCAGACCTTTATAGGACGTAAGAATGTAGTAAAATTTATTCTACGTGTTCAGGGTGTCCCAGGCTTTTCTGGTCAAATAATGTTAGCATAGTCTATGAGTGGAAATAAGAGAAAAGTGTCACGTGAGCATAGACCCAATATTAGACCTTCACATGATGTAGGATTGTAGTCAAATTTATTCTACATATACAGGATGTCTCAGGCTTTTCTGGTCAAATAATGTTAACATAGTCTGTGTGTGAAAACAAGAGAAAAGTATCATGTACATATGGACCCTGAAATGATTTTCTAAAAAATTATAATAAAAATTTAACGAGAGAGAAGATCAGTATCAGACCTTCATACGACGTAAGAGCGTAGTAAAATTTATTCTACGTGTTCAGGGTGTCCCAGGCTTTTCTGGTCAAATAATGTTAGCATAGTCTATGAGTGGAAATAAGAGAAAAGTGTCACGTGAGCATAGACCCAATATTAGACCTTCACATGATGTAGGATTGTAGTCAAATTTATTCTACATATACAGGATGTCTCAGGCTTTTCTGGTCAAATAATGTTAACATAGTCTGTGTGTGAAAACAAGAGAAAAGTATCATGTACATATGGACCCTGAAATGATTTTCTAAAAAATTATAATAAAAATTTAACGAGAGAGAAGATCAGTATCAGACCTTTATAGGACGTAAGAATGTAGTAAAATTTATTCTACGTGTACAGGGTGTCCCAGGCTTTTCTGGCCAAATAATGTTAGCATAGTCTATGAGTGGAAATAAGAGAAAAGTGTCATGTGAGCATAGACTGAAAAATGATTTCATGTTTTAAATTATAGTAAAGAATTAACAAGAAAGAAGTCCAATATTAGACCTTCGCATGATGTAGGATTGTAGTCAAATTTATTCTACATATACAGGGTGTCTCAAATATTTCTGGTCAAATAATGTTAACATAGTCTATGTTCGAAAACAAGAGAAATATATCATGTACATATAAACCCTGAAATGATTTTCTAAAAAATTATAATAAAAATTTAACGAGAGAGAAGATCAGTATCAGACCTTTATAGGACGTAAGAATGTAGTAAAATTTATTCTACGTGTACAGGGTGTCCCAGGCTTTTCTGGTCAAATAATGTTAGCATAGTCTATGAGTGGAAATAAGAAAAAAGTGTCACGTGAGCATAGACTGAAAAATGATTTCATGTTTTAAATTATAGTAAAGAATTAACAGGAAAGAAGTCCAATATTAGACCTTCGAATGATGTAGGATTGTAGTCAAATTTATTCTACATATACAGGATGTCTCAGGCTTTTCTGGTCAAATAATGTTAACATAGTCTGTGTTTGAAAACAAGAGAAAAGGTATCATGTACATATAGATCCTGAAATGATTTTCTAAAAAATTATAATAAAAATTTAACGTGAGAGAAGATCAGTATCAGACCTTTATAGGACGTAAGATCGTAGTAAAATTTATTCTACGTGTACAGGGTGTCACAGGCTTTTCCGGTCAAATAATGTTAGCATAGTCTATGAGTGGAAATAAGAGAAAAGTGTCACGTGAGCATAGACTGAAAAATGATTTCATGTTTTAAATTATAGTAAAGAATTAACAAGAAAAATGTCCAATATTAGACCTTCGCATGATGTAGGATTGTAGTCAAATTTATTCTACATATACAGGGTGTCCCAGGCTTTTCCCATATGTGGGTGTCACTATACCCTATGAGCGAAAATAAATAAAAAGTGTCATGTGAACATAGAAGCAAAAATAATTTTCTTTTCTTAAATTATTATATATATGTATATGTATATATTTATTTTTGGCGGTATATTTTAACTCATTTTCGACACTTTGCAAATGGGAAGTTGTGGTCCTGTGAATAGAACAAATAGTTATATAGGTGATATTAATTGTTCTGTATTTTAACTTTAAACCGACCATAATCGTTCAAACGACCTAGATAAAAAGCAGATGAGAAATCTGAGAAATCTGGGAAAAAGTAAATAAAAAAGGACACGTAATAAGAGGAATTATTTCAAAATCGATTATATACGTATTAAAAGAAAAATCACTAAGTCGAGCGAGCGTAGTTACACGGTTGAAGCTAAAATTTTTAATCGCAAGTTCTAAAATGGTCGTTCGAGCTGTGGTAGATTTAGTGTTAAATGAGTTTAACTTCAGAGTTTCGCCGCTAGGTGCGGTGTAGTCGCTGTCTGATCTTTATATATAGTGGGTAGCCATTGATCTCTTTCCTTTGTTCTCTGCAAGACGTGTAAAATCCGTCAGTGATGTATTAATATCAAAGAAATTTAATATTCAACTCAAATCTACAATCTAGTATACCTAACACTGTAAAATCAAATTTTCATATTTTTGTAAAAATAAATTTAATAAAAATTACTCGCCTATATTTAACTTCGATCCTTTAGTGCCTAATTTCCAAAATATTTCGTTTCCTGTACGATGAAAATCATGTATCCGTGATCCATAACTTTTCTCAATTGCTTCGAATAATACTCGCAGATTTACGCCGCGCGTTCCGAATCATTATCATTGCACGATAAATCAAAAATCCCGAGCAGTTCATCGTTTACCTGATAATCTGGGTCAATTAACACGTTTAATATGGGACCATGAAATCTCGTAATACCCATAACTTCTGATGTACGTGTTCCAAAATTACCTTAAAATCCGTAATAAACTTGATTTCATTCGTTCCAGGCGAATATATCTTCGTTATTTGAAAAACGCTTTCGTTCGTATCGAGCTGGTCGCAACTCGGTTTGCTATAGCAAATCCAATATGGCGGAACGCTTGACCCCGAGCTGCGCCCACCTCCAAGGGGTTAAGGGATCGTTAACGAAATCGGAAGCTCTTTAACCAACGATTTCAGATAGCAACAAAGGCGGGTCCGTGTTCCTTGGAAAGAATGTTTCAGCATTTCGCCAGCATCGTGGCCTCGGTTCCATCAGGGCTCTGAGAATACACGGATACGCTGCACGAGTCTCCCGGATCCCTGACGAAGTTAGCTACGATGCTGGCGAAACTTCGAAACAGCCTTCCAAAAGGATACGGTTTACACCCGTAAACCTCTAACAGTTTTAACTACATGAGCCTTAAAGATCTAATTTAAACGAAACTCGATTCTACCATCAGACATGCTCCCGCGAATTCGGTTACTTCTGTATAAGTAAGCGTAAATAGCTTTATACTGTATGTAGGAAGTGATCGAGTGCTCGGTACGTTCAAAAATTGTAGTTCAAACAATTTTGTTGCAGTTAAATTCGCGAAATTCGCGATGTGTCGATAATGGACGCATTTTTGCCTGGCGATTAGAGACAATGGAGGTAATAGAGTCATATCCGCGCCATTTCCCGACGTTGCTTCGGTTGACGGAGCATCTGTGTTATGTTTATATTCGATGGTGGACCGATGACTTTCTCTTTCACGTTGTCAGACTCGCGGAGGAGCGGGAAATTTGAAAATAAACAACACCGATAATTTTAGGAATATTTTCGATATCTTATTTTGATAATTGCGTGAGATGTCCGGAACTATTTATGTACTATTAAAGTATGTACTGTATTGTATTATCGCATTACTATATTATAGTATTATACAGTATTATATATATTATATATTATAATATAAATATAATTTATAATATGTGCTCTATACTATAATATTATATGTATGTATAGTATTAGTATTACTATTACTATTACTATTATTATAATATTACTGCATTGTGTTATGAAGTATTGTATTATATAGTGAAAATTTTCAAAAAGAAGGACTATTCATGAAATTTATTGCGAAATTTGAACTTTCTTCTCATCTTATTACTTTATTAATTTTTACTAGTTTAATTTGAGGGGAGAAGATTAAATTTTATTTTCTTAGAAATTTCAAGAAGAATACAGATAAATTAAAGAATATGTGTTATATTTGTATTATATAGTGAAAATAATCAAAAAGAAGGAATATCCATGAAATTTGTTCCAAAATTTTAACTTCTTTCTTATCTTATTATTTTATTAATTTTTTAAAATTTAATTAAAGGGGAGAAGATTAAATTTAATTTTCTTAGAAATTTCAAGAAGAATACAGATAAATTAAAGAATATTTGTTATACTTGTATTATACAGTGAAAATTTGATCTTTCTTCTTATCTTATCATCTTATTAATTTTTTCAAGTTTAATTAGAGGGAGAAGATTGAATTTAATTTTCTTAGAAATTTGAAAAATGATATACACGAATTAAAGGATATATGTTATAATTTATTCGTATATTTTTATCTTTTACACAATGCCTGTTTAGGGATTGAATTGGACTGTTTAATGATGTAGGTTCATTATAGATTGGCTGTGTTTGTTCGAATGAAAACTTTTGAGTTTGTAGCAACGCAACACTCACGCGTAGGAATTCAATCGTATTTAGATTAACGTTTTAGATTGCGCCATATGTACGATTGTAGGTGTACGAGGGCCGGACATTTTTATACGTTCACTTCTGTTCTTTTTATTGTATCGTTTCGTACCGTTTCTTATCTTCTAGCTCAAAAACGTTCTAACATATGCAAATCGTGGCATACATTAAACGCGGGATAAAATATACTCGTGTACAATACTTCTCTGCAAACGTAAATACTGCTGCGAAATCAGCTATTTAGAAATGCGATCCGTTCTATTTCTTTTCTGTTTGCCTTCTTTCGTATCGCTCTTTTTCCACGCATTGTGAATTTGCAATGAAAGTTAAAGAACTTCGGGAGTTGAACGAAAATAATGAAATAAATCTTCAATTAAATATGAAATCTTGTCAAAAAGAATCTAATTAAAATATTTAAATACTGTTCGTATATACATAATTTTAGGCTGTCCACTAAAAAATAAAATTATTGCTTCTTGGTAAATTTCTAATCCAAGAATTAGCATTTGTCTTAAGAAATATTTATCAATTATTTGACTCTGCATCTTTACCAAGTGAAATTTTTAATAAACTAAGTTCCATTTCCAAAAGTTTAGTATTTTCATTGAAACCGTGATTACTATATCAATCTCGATACAGTTATAAATTCTAAAGGGATACACACAAAGAAAACACCTCGATATCTGTTTCCTGTGTAATAGGTTAGAACAGTTATCAAATTTTACAATTATTTGTGAAGAAAAATCATCTAAAATCGCCCCAAAATACGTCACAAGCATCTTGTTATCGAGAAAAGATAGTCTTCAACAATCGACCCATTCATTTTGTTAAACATAACCCTCTGTACAAAAAGGTATCTCTAACAGTACATTTAATTACTATTATTATACTATCCCATTTAACACATTACCAAACTTTACAATTATTTAAGGTCGTATTCTTGTAATTCAACTAATAAAAATCCACTTCTTTGGGATTTTTTTCGAAGAAAACCATGATGCATTTTTGGTACCCATTGTACAATGGCTGTACATCACACTTCAAACCCCTATATCTTTCTTAATTTCACGAATTCAAATAAATCCTTTTACACAGACATTTTCGAAAGCATATACCTCGAGAAAATGTAAGAAGAAATAAAAGATTTTTTAAACCGGATTAAAAGAATACCTCTTTAAAAAGAGAGACTTAAAATCCGACAAAAATATCTCGCAGGCATCGCGTTATAGAGGAAAAATATTTTTTGACAATCGCCCAATTCACTTCGTTAAACGTAACCTCTGTAGACCAAAAAACCGTCGTTGGGGAATCCGAAAACAAAAGCCCGAAACCGTCCTCGTGCTATCGTAGATTCGTCGAGCGTTCCATCCGACATGGTCGAATCGTTTTCGGTCTAGTGGAAAACATCGTTGAAGAACCCTTTGGTTACTCGGCGAAACACGTAGTCACAGATTTGACAAGCGTAGGCCGCGCGTGGCTTTGACGAGGGAAGCCAAAGCGCTGCGCGCGCACTCGAGCGACCGTGGCGCCCTCTGCGTACACGGCCGTGACTAGACCGAGGTGACCGAGTCGCGAGCCACTTCTAACCTCTGTACGCGTCCAACCCGTCGATCCCATTCATTGTACGCAACGATACACGACTCCCTCGCCTATTTGATAAACACGCCTAACCCGTCATGTCTCGTCAGCACGTATTCGGCCGTAAACGCCGAACCACCGCTTCCGGATTCGACGACAACCCTCTGACACGATTCTTCCGCGTTCCACGAGCTGTTCCGCGTAATTACGCGACCTGTCGGGTTATTACGCTCGATGAATTTCTACGTTTGATTCCGACTTCGGATTCAGGGGATGTCGGACCTTTGGCGGCCATGTCTGTTCGTGAGACGGGACATTCTTGATTATTCGACGCTTGTTTCGTTATAATAACGCAGATATTGTCAGATTCTCGGTAATTTCTCGATTTCGTGGAAAGACAATGATTATTTGTGATTCTAGAGGTTGTAGTATGAAAGTAGATACCTGTCTTCGAGCTTTCATCAATTTTCTAGAGTTCGATCCTGATAAGTAAAGATTCTGAAAAGTTAGATTAGTGAGGATTGTCACGGTTATAAATTACATTAAACGAGATTCCTAAATCTTTCTCTTCTAAATTATTTAAAGATTCAAATGCTCAGGGAGCAACCCTGTCAGAAGAATTAGATACTCGAAGGTTCCTGTGGTCACAAAGGAAATTCCAAACTCGACGAGATTCCTAAATCTTTCGTTTCCAAATTATTTAACACGTGCATGATCGGTAGGTCGCACTCGACTGTCCCATCGGGCAGTGTGCACCACCGTTGGATCACGCTTGAATATTGAACCAAACGCTGCATACTATCAAAAATATCGTTGGTTTAGAGTTCAAATTATCTACGTGCCCACCACACGCGCCTCTTTGTCACCGTAGTACTTACTACTCTTAGCTATCTTACTTTCAGCGTGCTACTCTTTACAGATAAGCTCTTACGTAAGAAAAGGCACCACGTTACGCAATTTTGAAAAATTCTGGATTATTCGCTGATCCAATTGCTCACACTCTAATGTCGCATCTATGTGGCTGCTCTATGTGCCGTTCAATAGCGAGAAAATCGAATCGCTGTGCTGGTGTGAACGTGTTAAAGATTCAAATGCTCAGGGGCTAACCTTTGTACCTGACAGAGGAATTATGTACTTGAAATTACTGTGATCACAGAGGAAATTCCAAATTCCAGTAATTTAAGAATGCTCTAGACAAAAAGCGAAGCTTTTATTAAGCTGTTTGCTTCTATCCTGATTCGCTCATAGAACGTGTCTCATTGCTAGCTCAGCTTAGCCAAGTAAGCTATGAACGAACATGACACGAAAGTTTGATTTAGAAATTCTCCTCACGTGAACGTCGAAAGACAGCTATAAAGTCCTCGTTTTAATCTCCTGTGCAGTTAGACATCTCCCATCTCGATCACAGATGACTTGATGCAAATACCAGATCCCCTTTTAGCGCTCAGGAACAGTCTACCTGACACCACTGACTATTTTCTCGCCATTTTCTTGCCAATATACGAGCAATGGAAGAAGTATAATCGATCGACGAACTTTAGTAATGCTAATTGTACCAGTAACCTACCTCTCCACTGCCAGCCTAGAACCACCGAAGACATGTCTGGCTGAAGAGCGATAGAGGAGCCAGATGATAAGTTAAACCTGGCTCGTGACCTACGACACTTGGTCTACTGTTGAGACCAGTTAGTTCAAATTCGATATTGTTTATTATTTGTATTAAATTTATAATATTTACGTATGAGACATTACGTATTGAGGTGAGCTCACGAAGCTGAAACACATCCTGCTGATGGCTGACGGAAGAACAGAAATACAGGCTGTGCTAGACGAATAGGAATGCGACGAAGGTGATTATATACTTTGCGTAAGCAGTGTTCTATCGAGAAATAGGATTTCTCGTTACTTTGTCACCGCAGAAATAACCCAGTCGATTCGAAAACGTGTATACACGATGACGTGATTTGTGTAGCACGTGTAATTTACCGACGCGGCGATGTCCATTAGCGAAACGAAGCAGAATTAACCGTAATTACTGCAATTTCGTGTAATTACTCGAAGATGACTCTCCCTTGTGGAAATTGCGACCTTCCATTAGAAATCATTGTTTATAAAAATTCCATCGAAATCGAGCGTTTTGTGGAATTCCATATTTTCTGCAAATCTTTCGTCCTAGTATATTTCCACCCCTAGGTATTTTCTACCCCTCTATTACCCCTAAATTGCGACCTTCCATTAGAAATGATTGTTTATAAAAATTCTATCGAAATCGAGCGTTTTGTGGAATTCCATATTTTCTGCAAATCTTTCGTCCTAGTATATTTCTACCCCTAGGTATTTTCTATCCCTAGGTATTTTCTACCCCTAGGTATTTTCTACCCCTCTATTACCCCTAAATTGCGACCTTCCATTAGAAATAATTGTTTATAAAAATTCCACCGAAATCGAGCGTTTTGTGGAATTCCATATTTTCTGCAAATCTTTCGTCCTAGTATATTTCTACCCCTAGCTATTTTCTACCCCTCTATCCCACTTCGTATATTCTATTCCGTATTTTCTGGAATTGCTCAGATTCCAGGTAGCAGTTCTCATTTCGGAATTTTGAATTGAAAATTTATTTCGTTTCGGATAATACGAGTAATAATACAAGTGAAATGTCTATAACATAACCAGCGTTTTATTTTTTCATTAATATGTGCAGAATTGAAACAATTACGAAGTATGCGGATATTTTTATCTGTAAATATCGGATTTAATGCAGGACATGAATATTACTAAACTGTATTAATTACCGACAAATTAACGACCAACCACAATATTTACGAAATCAATGAATTGCAGGCTCAAATTATTTGACCGTAAATTATCGATGTTATTAAACACGTTTATTTATAAATGTTATATTTATTTAATTGATATGCATAATTTCGTATCGTATTGCTTTTCACCAGCCAGATCAAAATAACATTCTTCGTTACTCAAAAATGTTTTACATGTAACATTTAACACAGTGTTTACAAATTTTTATTATTTATTTAAATAAAATATCCCCTTTCTTTATACTACAGTAGAAATAGTAGGTACATTTTATTCTACAAATTTCACCTGTTTGTATTAAAAATGTGCAGGAAGTGGTGACCAACGACTTCGTTTGATACTAATCTTCCACTCTAAATTCAAATTTCATTTACAACCTTAACATTGTGCGATCGATAATTATTTTCATTATATAATACTTTCATTATATCATCATGGTGGATAAAATTTAATAACAATAAGAAGAATTATTTATTTAATTACAAAGACTATCAAACACGAATATTAGGTTGAAATATAATTAATTTATCACAATCACATGCTCGCACGTCACCTGGTTATTAAAACTAAATTCAAACTGGCGTATGCCAAACCACACTCCTCTTCTTCTTTCTTCTTTCATGTATTACATTAACATACACAATTCACACAACGCTTCAATCATTACACGCCTACTCATTTATCATAATAACCTGAATTCATTAGATATTTCCATCCCATGCATACTTGTTCCACTCATCCCAACACATATAAATTTAAAAATCTATGAAACCATTACCACATTGCACTCTCCTGGTAAACATCTTTTAACAACATTCATACCAGATTTCACTCGCACGTGTTACATTTATATCATCTAAAATGACTTTCACTTATTCTACCTCATTATCATTCACACATATAAAACCTACACTCATACTTATTATACATAAAACCAATACTATCATTTTCCAATAATTACACAGATGAAGTACCCCGTTGTCCAAACACTTCTGGCACTTTCTAAACACTGGCTGCCCCGACATGGATTTCGTGCTAAAAATAATTATTTCTGAAAAATAATCGGAAAATATCACTTTCCTAGCGTCGCGATACCATATGCTAATAATAAACAGCAAAACCATCGCGACCCGTTCGTTCGTAATTTTCTAATTAAATTGCACTCCGTGGGAGATAAGCAAAGCGTCAAGATACTCCTGGCCGATAGGCAAGCAACCGTTTACAGAGGATTTAAATAGCACGTGGTATTGCGTGTTCCGGCAAGAAAATTTCACCGTTCCGTTTTCTTCCCTCGCCGAAATCGATCGTCGCGGGCTGCTCGAAAAGGGTGAAAGGGGGCGTGTCACCCCGTTATAGTTATTTCAACAACGCGGAAATAATACGCGCGACACTCGCCACCCTGTTCGTCACGCGTTTCACCCGGCATCCCGTCGTTTTGTTTAACAAGCCTGCATTTCACGTGCTATAGCGAGGCTAATTTGCGTCGAAGGAACGTCGATTTTATCGTCGATAAATAATTCCTGACGTGGGTTGCATCCTGTGGGCATCTATAACGATCTGTATTCATAGCATCGTTGGAGAATATAAAATAGAATCTTGTAAACCCGGTGCCCCTTGGACTATTTTTCAAATTGGATTATGAAAGTAATTTAATTATTGTCCGGCAACAGTGACTTCCGTATCGAACCACAGGCGAAAGAGAAAAATTGAATAGTAGGTAGGAGAATCAGATTTCGTTTTATTTTATTTTAGTTATGAGTATTAATTCCCTTGTACACAGTAAAAATATAGAGACTGTTAATCCGTGTGTATAGGATTAAACCATCTTGGGTACAAACCCCAGTCCCAGAAGACCCGTTAGGCTCTTCTGGCAGCCAGATTCTAATTGCTGTTTTATTTCAAGTTCCGTGTCTTCTACTCTCTTCATTTTCGATATATTTTACAAACCGTTCTTTATTTCCCTCGGGTCACCGGACACGAGGCATTCTTTAGTCACTGATTTAGAAAGCAGGCAACAGCACTTAGGATTTGGCTGACAATAGGCTTGCAAGGGAAAGGACCAGGCCATGCGCGATGTCACGACTTTCGAAGCCATAAAGTATCGGGTCACGAATGTGCGGGTGGCCCACCAGCAACCCCCTTTGAGGGAGAGGTTTCCTCCACCACTTGACCTGGTCCCGGAAGACGTTCCTCCCTTCTTTGGGGGCACCTGATTCGCGAACCGAGGGCCCAACCTCGGTCCTGTCAAACGCCAATGGGAAAATCGATTTCCCTTTGGGCAATCCTGGGCTTCGAAAGATCGTGCATCGCACAGTCAGTCAGTCAATATCGTTCGAACAGATCAGAAGAGTTATCCGAAACTACTACCTAAAATACAGTCCACTATAAGCAACCTTCCTCGATGAAATTTGGGAAATTTGGACCTATTGACGATATACAGAGACATAAGTATAAAACAAAGAATGTGTATGTACATATAATATCTTTATATATATTTTTAGAATTATTATACATGTCGTTTTTTCAAATAATAGTTTATATTTTTGATATGGTATTATTGTAGTCTATATTTCGACGAATTCAACGACCTAGGATACCATGACTGTTGTATAATTCGATAGCAGAGAAATAAAAATTGCCACGAAAAATGACAATCGGCGTGAACGATCGATAATAACGTGTATTTATTATTAAAACTTGAAATTACATTTACACGAGAATAAACTTATTTACCATCGACAATTCGCAACAGAGGAAAAATGTGCACTTGTGACATCTTGGCTTAGCACTTCACACACGGGCCACGTAGTTCAAAGATCATTGATTGAGCACTTATGGTTGGACAGCTGGTCACCACGACCCCCGCATTTGTCATAGACCACACACGATGAACAGAAATTCATTAACTCGTTGAAATGATTTAGCGACTCGTGAATATACCTCGTTCGACGATAAAGATCCCGAAATTTTCTAGATTTCCCATTAATTTCGAGTAATAATGAAAAATTCGATAAATCCGAGCTGTCTGGATGGCCACTTCCGGTTGCAAGCCGTAGCTCGCGGAGGAACGAATTCGATCGATCTATTACCATTGCATCCACGGATAACGCGTTAAGTGTTCCAGCCTTTCCCGTCATTAATAAGATAGACGTGTGCGCGAATGCGTCGGCCATATCGAATGCGTGGCGTCAGTGAAGTCCAACAAAGGCGAAATATGCGGAAGTACACGGCGGTTGCATCGTTCGTGGCATATCGATACGCTGCGCGAGAGTCGTGCCCCGAATGAACACGAACCGCGAACAACGCAGTGCATAGGTACTCGCATAATTATTATTATGCACAGTGGATTTGTCGAAGGAATCGCGGCACTTTTCTTTAATAAACTAACGTCGAGCGTAATCGAGCCTAAGACGAAGAGGAGGAGGGGGGGGGGGTTAAATATGTAGG
>NW_016909413.1:223520-224627 GCF_001483705.2 Eufriesea mexicana
GGGGGGGGGGTTAAATATGTAGGTAAATCTATTTCTGGATGAACGTTGATTATTTTTTTTTTAAATTATGATTATTATTATTATTGTTGTTGTTGTTAACATTAGAACTACCGATCTTTAGTGGGCACCTAACTATAACGTGCACAGATTATAGTAATTTCGGCGATACGATGAATATAAGTGAATATATTGATTACAGCTCTTTCTTAATTTTGAGTTGGTACCAATTTTATTCTTAAAGCAGGTGTATGTGTTCGGTGATTGCAAAAAGAAAAATTCTGGGACCAGTCGGGTAAATATGTAGATAAATCTGTTTCTGGATGAACGTTGATTATTTTTTTTTAAATTATGATTATTATTATTATTGTTGTTGTTGTTGTTGTTGTTGTTAACATTAAAACTACCGATCTTTAGTGGGCACCTAACTATAACGTGCACAGATTATAGTAATTTCGGCGATACGATGAATATAAGTGAATATATTGATTACAGCTCTTTCTTAATTTTGAGTTGGTACCAATTTTATTCTTAAAGCAGGTGTATGTGTTCGGTGATTGCAAAAAGAAAAATTCTGGGACCAGTCGGGTAAATATGTAGATAAATCTGTTTCTGGATGAACGTTGATTATTTTTTTTTAAATTATGATTATTATTATTATTGTTGTTGTTGTTGTTGTTGTTAACATTAAAACTACCGATCTTTAGTGGGCACCTAACTATAACGTGCACAGATTATAGTAATTTCGATGATACGATGAATATAAGTGAATATATTGATTACAGCTCTTTCTGGCGGGGGGGGGATAAATATGTAGGTAAATCTGTTTCTGGATGAACGTTGATTATTTTTTTTTTTTAATTATGATTATTATTATTTTTATTATTATTATTGTTGTTGTTGTTGTTAACACTAGAACTACCGATCTTTAGTGGGCACCTAACTATAACGTGCACAGATTATAGTCATTTCGGCGATACGATGAATATAAGTGAATATATTGATTACAGCTCTTTCTTAATTTTGGGTTGGTACCAATTTTATTCTTAAAGCAGGTGTATGTGTTCGGTGATTGCAAAAAGGAAAATTCTGGGACCAGTCATTTTGACT